>NW_028162072.1:0-42751 GCF_964263955.1 Coregonus lavaretus
TGTTGCCACAAGAAAAGGGCAACCAGTGAAGAACAAACACCATTGTAAATACAACCCATATTTATGTTTATTTATTTTCCCATTTGTACTTTAACTATTTGCACATTGTTACAACACTGTATATAGACATAATATGGCATTTGAAATGTCTTTATTCTTTGGAACTCTGAGTGTAATGTTTACTGTTATTATTTATTGTTTATTTCCCTTTTGTTTGCTATCTACTTCACTTGCTTTGGCAATGTTAACATACATTCCTATGCCAATAAAGCCTTCAATTGAATTGAAATTGAGAGAGAGAGAGAGAGAGAGAGAGAGAGAGAGAGAGAGAGAGAGAGGGTGAGAGAGGTAGAGGGAGAGGGGAGAGAGGTAGGGAGAGAGAGAGAGGGAGGGAGAGAGAGGGAGGGAGAGAGAGAGGAGAGAGAGAGGGAGAGGGAGAGAGAGAGAGAGAGAGGGAGAGAGAGAGAGAGAGAGAGAGAGAGAGAGAGAGAGGGAGAGGGAGAGGGAGAGGGAGAGGGAGAGGTAGGGAGAGAGAGGAAGAGAGTGTAGGTGTGTGTGTGAGAGATGGAAAGATATAGAGAGAGAACGAGAGCGGGGGGAGGGATGTGTGTGGGAGGGAGAAAGAGAGGGAGAGAGAGAGGGAGAGAGAGAGAGGGAGAGAGAGAGGGAGAGAGAGGGAGAGAGAGAGGGAGAGAGAGAGAGGAGAGAGAGGGAGAGAGAGAGAGAGAGAGAGAGAGGGAGAGAGGGAGAGGTAGGGAGAGAGAGGAAGAGAGTGTAGGTGTGTGTGTGAGAGATGGAAAGATATAGAGAGAGAACGAGAGAGAGGGGGAGGGATGTGTGTGGGAGAGAGAAGGAGAGACAGACCTAACAAACCACACTGAGGCGCTAGACTGGTACACTAGAGGCCCTCCCTCCCTCTCTCCCTCTCTCCCTCTCTCTCTCAGCCCTCCATGACATTTAAAAATGCTGATCTGGCACTAAATCTGGCCTACACATCAGCATACCCCCACAGAGTGCAGTCACCCAAGCATTACAGTAACTAGAGAAAAACACTTTTAAAATATATTCAAATCTGCACTGGCAAAGCAAAGCCTAGTAAAGTAAAGCAGAGGAGTGCAGGGAGGGAACTAAAGGCAGTTCTTACCTTCTACATAGGTAGGTAAGGAGGACAGGGAGGGAACTAAATACAGGTCTTACCTTCTACATAGGTAGGTAAGGAGGACAGGGAGGGAACTAAAGACAGGTCTTACCTTCTACATAGGTAGGGAAGGAGGACAGGTAGGGAACTAAAGACAGGTCTTACCTTCTACATAGGTAGGGAAGGAGGACAGGTAGGGAACTAAAGACAGGTCTTACCTTCTACATAGGTAGGGAAGGAGGACAGGTAGGGAACTAAAGACAGGTCTTACCTTCTACATAGGTAGGGAAGGAGGACAGGTAGGGAACTAAAGACAGGTCTTACCTTCTACATAGGTAGGGAAGGAGGACAGGGAGGGAACTAAAGACAGGTCTTACCTTCTACATAGGTAGGGAAGGAGGACAGGTAGGGAACTAAAGACAGGTCTTACCTTCTACATAGGTAGGGAAGGAGGACAGGAAGGGAACTAAAGACAGGTCTTACCTTCTACATAGGTAGGGAAGGAGGACAGGAAGGGAACTAAAGACAGGTCTTACCTTCTACATAGGTAGGGAAGGAGGCGAGGTTTCTCCTGGACTGTAGGTGGAGGAGACAGAGAACATGTTACTGATGACGGGTCACACAGACATGGTCATCATAACACTGTTATAACTAGGGGTGTGACAATTAAACGAATTTGGGATCGTTAACGTTTAGAAAACATCCCCAACCGAAACCGTATATATATATATTTTTTGGTGCAGTTATTACAAAACAACCACTAACAGGTCCCAATCATCATCATCATAAAGTGAAAATTAAAATTAAACAAATACCTAATGCAACAATGCTGTAAGTAGGAGATATGCATATTTTATTATTAGCCACGGATATAATAATAGTAATAGTAATAGTAATAATAATAATAATAATAATAATAATAATAATAATAATGTAGAGCTCTCCGCACGTCGTTATTGTTTACAGTTGGAAAATACTTTGAAAAGTTAAATGAGAAGATTATGAAATGCAAGGTGGAATTGAGTTACAGTAGCAGGACAGGTGCAGAGCTGAAAGGGAGTCACCGTGAGACCCAACCCGCTGCTGGCACCGTGAGACCCAACCCGCTGCTGGCACCGTGAGACCCAACCCGCTGCTGGCACCGTGAGACCCAACCCGCTGGCACCGTGAGACCCAACCCGCTGCTGGCACCGTGAGACCCAACCCGCTGCTGGCACCGTGAGACCCAACCCGCTGCTGGCACCGTGAGACCCAACCCGCTGCTGGCACCGTGAGACCCAACCCGCTGCTGGCACCGTGAGACCCAACCCGCTGCTGGCACCGTGAGACCCAACCCGCTGCTGGCACCGTGAGACCCAACCCGCTGTTGGCAGCAGTGCAATAAGGGACGGAGTGAGAAAATCACGGAAATTATTGCAGTTGCTATGCAGCCATTGTCAATAGTAGAGGATGTCGGCTTCAATACCCTGATGGCATATCTAGAACCAGACTACAAGATGCCATGTCAAAAAACCGTGACGGCCCTGATGGAGAAATTATACAATGACTGCTCTGCAAGTACAAAGCGCAAGCTCTCAAACACCATACGTGGCGTTAACAACAGATTGTTGGACGTCTATGAACGCGTTGTCATACATCACTGCAACGAGCCATCACATTGATGAACAGTGGGACATGAAGTCCCATGTACTGCCCACTGAGGACATGGAGGAGAGGCACACAGCAGAAAACCTAAAAACGGCATTAACTACCATCGTTGCCGAGTGGGTTGGGGGACAGCAGTAAGGTGAGCTCCGTCTAGCTGGAAGGAAGCCAGGACTGCGGTACATTGAACTGCATTGCTCCCTAGAGGTGATATGCAACCATATCTGCATTTTTGAATTCATGTCATTTTATGAATATTTTTTCTTTGTTTAAATGAGAAAAATATGGCAGTTAAACGTTAAGAAAATGTTTACATTTGTCACATCCCTAGTCATAACATTATAATAGCAATGTCATCACTGTCATAACACTGGGGAAGGCCTCAGAGAGTGAACCGATGGTTGACTCATTGAAACGTTGGTGGTCAGTATGCAGGAGAATTTTCATTCGTCACACTGCCTGTCTGGTAAAAGTCATCACATTGGACACAGATACAGACACACACACACACACACACACACAACCAACCTACCTCTTTAGTGGAGGGGGGTGGAGACTCGAAGCTGTCACTCCCCTCGAGCATGGGCGTCCGGATGGAAGACCCCGCCCCCTGAGGAGAGGCCTGAGAGTCTGAGCCTGGAGACTGGATGGAGAGAGACAATAATATAACATCTGAAATGTCTAAATAATTTTTGTTGGGGTGAGCGTAATGTTTACCGTTCATTATTGATAGTTTATTTCCTGTCTATTTCACTTGCTTTGGCAATGTAAACATACACGGTACGGTACGGTACGGTACACAGCACAACATCTGGACTGTCTGTCTGGAGAATAGATTGTAGAGGCAGGTCTGAGGTAAGCACACACGCACTCACACTCGCACACGCACACGCGCGCACACACACACACACACACACACACACACACACACACACACACACACACACACACACACACACACACACACACACACACACACACACACACACACACACACACACACACACACACACTGTAGTCATACCTCTAGCTGAAACAGCAGGGTGACACACAGACAACAGATGACTGCTCTCCTACTGAGAAAAAGGACATACAGTGCCTTCGGAAAGTATTCAGACCCCTTGACTTTCTCCACATTTTGTTACGTTACAGCCTTAATCTAAAATGGATTAAATTGTTTTTTCCCTCCTCATCAATCTACACACAATACCCCATAATGTCAAAGCAAAAACAGGTTTTTAGAAATGTTTGCTAATTTATAAAAAAAAAAATTACTAAAAAACAACTGAAATATCAAATTTACATAAGTATTCAGACCCTTTACTCAGTACTTTGTTGAAGCACCTTTGGCAGCGATTACAGCCTTGAGTCTTCTTGGGTATGACGCTACAAGCTTGGTACACCTGTATTTGGGGAGTCTCTCCCATTGATGCTACCACCACCATGCTTCACCGTAGGGATGGTGCCAGTTTTCTTCCAGACGTGACGCTTGGCATTCGGGCCAAAGAGTTTAATCTTGGTTTCATCAGACCAGAGAATCTCGTTTCTCATGGTCTGAGAGTCTTTAGGTGCCTTTTGCAAACTCCAAGCGGGCTGACATGTGCCTTTTACTGAGGAGTGGCTTCTGTCTGGCCACTCTACCATAATGGCCTGATTAGTGGCGTGCTGCAGAGATGGTTGTCCTTCTGGAAGGTTCTCTCATTTCCACAGAGGAACTCTAGAGCTCTGTCAGAGTGACCATCAGGTTCTTGGTCACCTCCCTGACCAAGGCCCTTCTCCCCCGATTGCTCAGAATGGCCGGGTGGCCAGCTCTAGGAAGAGTCTTGGTGGTTCCAAAGTTCTTCCATTTAAGAATGATGGATGCCACTGTGTTCTTGGGGACCTTAAATGCTGCAGAAATGTTTTGGTACCCTTCCCCAGATCTGTGCCTCGACACAATCCTGTCTCGGAGCTCTATTCCTTCCACCTCATGACTTGGTTTTTGCTCTCACATGCACTGTCAACTGTGGGACCTTATATAGACAGGTGTGTGCTTTCCAAATCATGTCCAATCAATTGAATTTACCACAGGTGGACTCCAATCAAGTTGTGGAAACATCTCAAGGATGCTCAATGGAAACAAGATGCACCTGAGCTCAATTTCGAGTCTCATAGCAAAGGGTCTGAATACTTATCTAAATAAGGTTTACTTGTTTTTTTATTTTTTTATTTTTTTATCACTTTGTCATTATGTGTTATTGTGTGTAGATTGCTGAGGATTTTTATTTATTTAATCCCTTTTAGATTAAGGCTGTAATATAACAAAATGTGGGAAAAATTAAGGGGTCTGAATACTTTCGAAGGCACTGTATAGAGAAACAACCTGTCAGCTCACACCTCAGCCATAGAGACACAGACACACAGACACACAGTCACACACGCACTCTACATTCTCTACATTCTATCATTCATTATATTCATTTGATAAAAGTGGTTGTTTGGATCCTGGACGTTGATTGGACGAACAGTGTTCCAAGCCATGCTGTATTGGTGTCACAGACACACCTATGCCTGCTAACAGTTCCATATGAAAATTATCACTGTGCCTCCATAAGAATATCATGTTCATGTTGGTGTCCGAATCATCTCTTGTATTTATCTCAACTGGCACATTATTTCCACTTGCTTCCAGCCTAGAATTTGGTTCTCATGGTCTGTAAAATGTAATGTAAATGTAGAATTTAGTTTTGTACAGCGGGGGTTAATGTTAATATAAGCCTCACTATCTGGCTGTCAGACCTCGGAAGCAATGTTTCACTTTTGAATTTATATCTCTGTAGTACCATACATAGTGAACTGTGCCCAGACGAGACAAGACAACTTTTTCTGAGCCAGTCGAAATCACGCATCAACGTCATTATCATGGAAATATCGAATTAAATGACAATAGGAAAAAAGCTCAAACAAACGAAAATGCAGCTAGTGTACTGTCACTCCAGGTTCAATGTTTGACGTGACTGAGTTAGCTGAAGTTGGCTAGCTAGCTGGCAAGTGACAAGAACATTATCAAGCCTGCATAGCAATCATTTTGTTTAGAACGGACGACTAGTCCTTTTGCAAAAAGAATGAACAACTGGGTGGCGTCTGTAGCAACATGACCAAACGAACTAACAACCAGAGTTTTGTCCGGACTAAATCATGTGGTGGAAAAATGAAATTGTATGAATTGACTTATCAAAATAAAGTTTGAATGAAAATATGTAATTGGTCATGATTTTTTTTTTTTGAACACTTTTATAAAAGCAATAAGGCACACGAGGCAGTCTTGTATCATGAAGGATACACAGCCCTTAGCCGTGGTATATTGGCAACATACCACAAACCCCCAAGGTGTCTTATTGCTATTATAAACTGGTTCCCAACATAATTAGAGCAGTACAAATACATGTTTTGTCATACCTGTGGTATACGGTCTGATATGCCACGGCTGTCAACCAATCAGCATTCAGGGCTCGAATCACCCAGTTTATAATACTTATTATACAGCAGGTAGGTCTAATCCTGAATGCTGATTGGTTAAAAGCGCATTCCAGCCGGTGTCTATTCCACAAGTTACCACAGGCAAACTCTATTACGTTAAAATGCCTATTTACTCTGTTCCATCTCACTGCGCAATCCAACGTCTCATCGGTTCAGCCAGGCACTTTATAAACTTGATCTCCGCTATAAAAAGCATCTAGACATTATCTCCCATTTCTTTTAGACTAGCAATTGGTTTTCAATAGCGGAGATGTGTAATAACCTGAGCTCCTTCTTTTTCCCTTGTGAGGATAATGACCTAAGGGCTAACTTCATTTCACCGCAACAGTACTGTTTGTGATGTCCTGGGCCTATAGTTACACTTCAGTCATTATCCAGAGACACTTACAACAAGTACATTCAAATACAGCACCATTATCTAGGCCCTGGAAGATCATAGAAATACAATTAGCAGAATGGATATTCCAATTCAAAGCGATGACCCGTCCGGCGTACTGGCACGGACTTTTCTGATAGCTACTTTATTGAGTCAAAATGTACTTACTATGACTGTGATATGTGGTTGTCCCACCTAGCTATCTTAAGATAAATGCACTAACTGTAAGTCGCTCTGGATAAGAGCGTCTGCTAAATGACTAAAATGTTAAATGTCTACGTGGGAGCTCCATTGCCCATTGTTCTAGTACAATGAACAGCCATGTCACAGTGGCTGAGCGCGCTGCGTACAGGGACATTATCTAAAGCTAATTTGATAACATGTAATCCATTTATAATGCTACTTACTGCTATAGACATGCTAATGCAGGAGATATAGCCCACAGTAATACGCTCCAGGGGTACCACCTACTCTGGCAACCCACTGTAGGATACAACCCCTCAGACTGATATCTACCCAGCCAGCAGTAGAACTGGCAACCCACTGTAGGATACATCCCCTCAGACTGATATCTACCCAGCCAGCAGTAGAACTGGCAACCCACTGTAGGATACAACCCCTCAGACTGATATCTACCCAGCCAGCAGTAGAACTGGCAACCCACTGTAGGATACAACCCCTCAGACTGATATCTACCCAGCCAGCAGTAGAACTGGCAACCCACTGTAGGATACAACCCCTCAGACTGATATCTACCCAGCCAGCAGTAGAACTGGCAACCCACTGTAGGATACAACCCCTCAGACTGACATCTACCCAGCCAGCAGTAGAACTGGCAACCCACTGTAGGATACAACCCCTCAGACTGATATCTACCCAGCCAGCAGTAGAACTGGCAACCCACTGTAGGATAAACAACCATCTAACTGATCTATTTAGCCAGCAGCAAAACTGGCAACCTTTGGTTAATCAAAACCATGTTATCCAGCACAGTTCATCCGAAAGCTACTTCTCTGCACAGAACACACACAGGTTAACGCATAAATATTAAATAAATAAATATTTTAAAACAATATTCAGTATTCCGTGATGTCATACTGCACAATTGGGAAGGGCTTGCAAGTTAAAGGTCCAATATCAATTTTTATCTCAATATAAATAATTTCTGGGTAACAATAAAGTGCCTTAATGTAATTGTTTTCAATTAAAATGGTCCAAAAAAAAGGGTCTTAGCAAAATGCCATTTCTCAAGCAAGAGTGGTCTGGGAGAGGGGCCTACCGGGAGAGGGCCCTAATGGGAGGAGCCTAATGGGAGGGATGTGTCACCTGAAAACTAGCTGTTATTGGCAGAGAGAAGGGAAAAGTCTCTTTGTTATTGGTCTATTAACTTATACCGCCTGGTGTTGTCAAAAAAAATAAAACCCAGCCAAACAACAGAAATATAAGACGATCTTTTCAAAAAGCTCTTACACTAAAATGCATTATCATAATTTTCACAATTTCACAGTATTATTCCAACATCATAGTGTGGAAATATACACTGAGTGTACAAAACATTAAGAACACCTCCTCTTTCCATGACATAGACTGACCAGGTGAATCCAGGGGAAAGCTATGATCTCCTATTGATGTCACTTGTTCAATTCGCTTAAATCAGTGTAGATGAAGGGGAGGAGACAGGTTAAATAAGGATTTTAAAGCCTTGAGACATGGATTGTGTATGTGTGCCATTCAGAGGGTGAATAGGCAAGACAAAATATTTAAGTGCCTTTGAACAGGGAATGGTAGTGGGTGCCAGGCGCACCAGTTTTAGTCAAGAACTGCAACTCAATATTAGGAAGGTGTTCTTAATGTTTTGTATACTCAGTGTATATAAAACACAGGAAAATCATGTTTTGGACTGCACTGCCCCTTTAAGCATTTCACTGTACTTGTGCATGTGACAAATAAAACTTGAAACATTCATACAGCTGAACTGTACTGCATTTAGACACATTGAGGGGAAAACTACTCCCACAATGAAAACCTTGGCCTGAATCCACAGGTCATAGAAAAGTGGTCCAGGAGAACGTTGGCCTGAATCCACAGGTCATAGAATCCGAGGGGGGGTGGGGTGTACAGACAGAGGCCTGCAGTGGAGGAAAACAGCCATTCTCTTCATGTTATTGGATCCCTGCTGAAATATTCTCTTCTCCTGTGACAGTAGTGAAGATTACATCCATCCACTCTCATCACTACTACTATGCCCCCTGAGCAGTGATACTGACGTGCATGATGGCACGTACAGACCAGCATGCCCTCTCCGTCTCTCTATGCCTCTTCCCTAGTTCTCCCTGACACACACGGTATACTAATTAATAGAGAGAGTGTGTGTCTGAGTGAAAAAGAGGGAGGGGCATGGATGGTGAGAGAGAGAGAGAGAGAGGAAGAAGGAGAGGTAGTGGGATTCTTAGATCCAGCAATCCTTTCTTCCTCTATCCTCACCCTCTCACATACCTATTTACCTCCCTGTCTTCCCCCTCTCCCCCTCCACCCCTCTCCCCCTCCACCCCTCTCCCCCTCCGTTATCAGTGTCAGGCTGTCTACAGTGCATTGTAGAGAGCCCCCTTGACTTTTTCCACATTTTGTTACGTTACAGCCTTATTCTAAAATGGATTAAATTAGTATTTTTCCCTCATCAATCTACTCACAAAACCGCATAATGACAAAGTAAAAACAGGTTTTTAGAAATGTTTGTTAATGTTTTAAAAATAAAAAACAGAAATACCTTATTTACATAAGTATTCAGACCCTTTGCTATGAGACTCGAAATTGAGCTCAGGTGCATCCTGTTTCCATATATCATCCTTGAGATGTTTCTACAACTTGATTGGAGTCCACCTGTGGTAAATTCAGTTGATTGGACATGACTTGGAAAGGCACACAGCTGTCTATATAAGGTCCCACAGTTGACAGTGCATGTCAGAGCAAAAATTAAGCCATGAGGTCAAAGGAATTGTCCGTAGAGCTTCGAGACAGGATTGTGTTGAGGCACAGATCTGGGGAAGGGTAACAAAAAATGATTGCAGCATTGAAGATGTTTTTCAGCGGCAGGGACTGGGAGATTAGTCAGGATCGAGGGAAAGATGAACGGAGCAAAGTACAGAGATGAAAACCTGCTCCAGAGCACTCAGGACCTCAGACTGGGGCAAAGGATGACCTTCCAACAAGACAACGACCCTAAGCACACAGCCAAGACAACGCAGGAGTGGCTTCGGGACAAGTCTCTGAATGTCCTTGAGTGGCCCAGCCAGAGCCTGGACTTGAACCCAATCGAACATCTCTGGAGAGACCTGAAAATAGCTGTGCAGCGACGCTCCCCATCCAACCTGACAGAGCTTGAGAAGATCTGCAGAGAACGGGAGAAACTCCCCAAATACAGGTGTGCCAAGCTTGTAGCGTCATACCCAAGAAGACCCAAGGCTGTAATCGCTGCCAAAGGTGCTTCAACAAAGTACTGAGTAAAGGGTCTGAATACTTATGTAAATGTAATATTTCAGTATTCTTTTTTTTATTTTTGCTCAAATTTCTAAAAACCTGTTTTGCTTTGTCATTATCAGGTATTGTGTGTAGATTGATGAGGGGGTAAAAACAATTGAATCAATTTTAGAATAAGGCTGTAATGTAACAAAATGTGGAAAAAGTCAAGAGTCTGAATACTTTCCCAATGCACTGTACGTCTGGCAGGCCAGGACAGCTCCGTTTGCAGGGCTGATTTTGACTGTGGAGAGGAGAGGAGAGGAGAGGAGAGGAGAGGAGAGGAGAGGAGAGGAGAGGAGAGGAGAGGAGAGGAGAGGAGAGGAGAGGAGAGGAGAGGAGTAGCAGAGCTAGCAGGAATACTGATGAGATCAGACCGCTGTTCAAACCATTCAACCAACCAGTCCACTCTATTAGCTGGAGGAGAGGAAAGGAGAGGAAAGAGGAGGAGAGGACAGGAGAGAAGAGGAGAGGAAAGAGGAGGAGAGGAAAGAGGAGGAGAGGAGAGGAGAGGAGAGGAGAGGGGACAGGAGAGGAGAGGGGACAGGAGAGGAGAGGGGACAGGAGAGGAGAGAGGACAGGAGAGAGGAGGAGAGGAGAAGAGAGAAGGAGAGGGGAGGAGAAGATGGAGAGGAGAGGAGAGGAGAGGAGAGGAGGAGAGGCAGGGAAGAGGAGGAGAGGAGAGGAGAGGAGAGGAGGAGAGGAGAGGAGAGGAGAGGAGAGGAGAGGAGAGGAGAGGAGAGGAGAGGAGAGGAGAGGAGAGGAGAGGAGAGGAGAGGAGAGGAGAGGAGAGGAGAGGAGAGGAGAGGAGAGGAGAGGAGAGGAGGAGAAGAGAGAGGACAGGACAGAGGAGGAGAGGAGGAGAGGAGAAGAGAGAAGGAGAGGAGAAGACAGTAGGAGAGGACAGAGGACAGGAGAGAGGAGGAGAGGAGAGAGGACAGTAGGAGAGGAGAGAGGACAGGAGAGAGGAGGAGAGGAGAGAGGACAGGAGAAGATGGAGAGGAGAGGAGAGGAGAGGAAAGGAGAGGAGAGGAGAGGAGAGGAGAGGAGAGGAGAGGAGAGGAGAGGAGAGGAGAGGAGAGGAGAGGAGAGGAGAGGAGAAGAGAGGAGGAGAAGAGAGAGGACAGGAGAGGAGAGGAGAGGAGTTAATTTGTCTTCAGGGTAGACAGCCACCATTCAGAAAGGAAAAGGAACCAGTATGACAGACAACTCCTCAGAAGAGAAGAGAGAGAAAGTAGTAGATAGAGTTATGAAGTGAAAGGGGGATGGGGATATACAAAAAGAGGGGAAGAGAAAGAGAGATATGATGGAGAGAGAAAGGAGGGAGAAGGATCTAATCTCGGGATCTTGAAGCAAGAGAGAAATGTTGTGTTGTTCTGCTGCTGCCTTTCTGGATCATGATCCAATACATTCAACATAAACCAAACCTTTTCCTGGGCTTCATCTCAATAGTCTACAGTGGCTTCCTCTTTTCCTCATCTGCACTAATCACGCACACACAGGTGACTGAACACACACACACAAACACAGTATTAGTGGCCTGTATAAAGCACTACTCACGTCGCCCCCTAGTGAGGGCTGCAGGTCACAACACTCAGTGGTGGGGCTCAGGTCCTGTCTCATCACCCAGATGGGCTCTTTAGGTTCATCAGGGGTGTAGGGTGACCTCACCGTCCTGGTCTTCACCTCCTCTATGGCCTCCTTGATGTCCTTTATGGCCAGGGAGATGGCGTCTCTCTTCTCACGACTGTTACGAACCCCAGACCAGTCCTCAGAGGGACTGTCTGCTGGGGGTGGGATGCTCTCTCCTTCACTCTCATCTCCCTGTCCTTCTATCTCTCCCTTGGGGTATGTGGAGTCTGTGGGGGGATCGGATTGAGAATTGTGAGCGTGTTCGGATTCGGGCCACTCTCCCTCCTCTTCCTCTCCTCCTTCCATCATGTCTTCATCCTCTCCTCCCTCCCCTAGCTCGGCAACAGCTCTCTCCAGACTCTGAGAGCTGAGACTCTCTCTGACCTCGGCTACGATCATGTCGATGTCCTCTTCACCATCCTGGTCGCAACTGTCTGCCCGTGGGTACGGAGCAAACTCTGCCTCCTTTTCCGGGCTGTCTGACTCCCCGTCCGAGCGTTCATCATAGTGGTGGAGCCGTGACCCCACCGCCTCCTGCTGTCGGTAGTCCCCGCCTCCGTCCCGCCCCTCGAACAGACGGAACCCCGCCTTCCTCTGCTGGAGGTTCTCATTGGTATCCGTAGGCTCTGCCCCCTTTGCGGAGGGAGAGGGAGCATCACCGATCTCCTCGTAGACATGTTCTGTCAGGGAGTAGTCGTAGGCTTCGGAATACGCCTCATCTTCTGGCTCCACCCCTTCCTCCACGCTGCTGTCCCGCCCCCCTGTTCCGCTGGACCCTCCCCCACGATGATAGAGAGGCTGGGTGTAGACGTAGTTGGAGTAACCTCCAGGGTTCAGGGTCTCCTCTGCCTCCTCCTGACTGGGGACTCTCCCAATGTCTGGTAGGGGTTCCCGGGGTAAGGGAGGGGGCTGAGGGGGGTAGTTGAGGTTCAGGTTGGGGTGGGGGTGGATGTGTTGTTGCTCTGACTCAGCACTCTCTGTGTATCCCTCTGCCTCTGGGCGAAGCGTCACCTTGTAGGTACCGCCCTTGTCCTCCGCCTCAGGATCTAGGGCCATGACGGCGTCGCCCTCCGCCTGGTCTGTGTGTGTGTGGAAACCGCTCTCCCTGCTGGCAGAACAAGCTAATGCAGAATCATCCCCCTCTCTCACCCTCTCTTTCTCCCCCTCTCTCTCCCCCTCATCCTCCTCCGGCTCATCTCGTTGTGGGGGTAGAGTGTGAACAGGCTGTGGGGCTGGTGGGGTTAGTTGTTGTTGCTGCGCCCTCTCAGCCTCTCTCTGCTGTCTCTGTGTGTGTCTCTGCTGCTGTGCTCTGAGCTTGGCCTCACTGTCCCCCTGTCTGCGGTAACGTGTCACTGCAGGTCGCGGGATGGGCTGAGACTGACCCTGGGCCTGCTGGGGCTGAGGCTGGGGCTGAGGCTGGGGCTGCTGGGGAGTAGACTGGGCTCCCTGGTGCAGCTCTGCCTCTGGCTCCTCTGTTGACCTCCGCTGTGGGGCCCCTCTGATCCTGCTTCCACCTGCACCAGGGGCCTCATTATACCTCCTGTAGCGCGGAGCAGTGTGGTTGTGGTTGTTGTTTTCACTACTGTGGTTGCTAGGCTGCCGGGGTCGCCTGTTGTTTGTGCCAGTGTTGTTGTCGTGGCGACGGCGTTGAGGAGGGGGCAGGTCGGCTTCCATGTCCTCGCTCAGTTCCTGGCCTAACTCCGCCTCCTGGGGATTCATGACTGCCTCGGATTGGTTGGGCGGAAGAGGGGGGATGGGTTTAGGCAAAACGCATCGTCTGCCGTCGTGTGGGAGACAAGCAGCTCAGTGCTTCTGAGACAAAGAGTGAGAAATAAAGAGAGAGGAGATAGTTAGAATGCTATTTCAATCGAGTACAGGCTTAACAAAGTGAACGAATGAACGATGGAGTGCAACATGACATTTTATTAAATAGTTTGGGGAATGGCCTCGTCTCCGAGGAAGGATCCTCTGAGCCAGATGATGTGATGGCAGGTAGCCCTATGCGGGGCTGCTGGCATCGAAACCCGCTGGGGAAAAGGAGTTCCAATGACGGGCCTTAAGGTTATTATAGCTGGTGGTGGTGGTGGTGGGGAGGTGGATGGTTGTCGAAAACTTTTGCTGAAAAACAGCAAGTGAGAGAACAAGCTTATGTTGACATATAAATACATCCCATTGGTTGAGAGAGGAAGGTAATAAATACCAGTGAGCCCATAGATTAAACAGCAGGCGTGAGGAATGTGCATTATTGTTCCGTGCTTATGGGCTATAAGGTCAATAGGTGAATGACGTTCCACACACGGCTAAGAGGAGAAGAAACTGATGATGATGATGATGATGATGATACGTGTGTATTCATTCCCACTATGCCCGTAGAATAGGATACAAAGTGAATTATATTATGCTTACTGGATGAAGATAAACAAGCATTCAGACCAGCCGCCTTCCTGATTTAACCTGACCAGCCTTCCTGATTTAACCTGACCAGCCTTCCTGATACAAACTGAAACTCAATTTAAAAAGGATATTAGTCACTTTTATATGACAATGGAAGTTCAGTAAAACTATTTCTTTACTAGGAAAAACCACAGTGTTTCATTACTGAAACCTTAAATCATGAGACAGCTGGATCACAGTAAAAACTACATCATAGACCTCAGAACTACTCATTTAGCCCCCTGTCGAGGCTGCTTCCCCCTATGAGTACAGAGCGCTCCCCACACACACACAAACACACATACACACCAGCATGCACACACACATAGCGTTCCCTAGATCCAGACCCTGTCATAAAGAGCCCTGGAGGTCTACCCTCTTCCATCTCTGCTCTTATGGTTCCACGGCTGGTTACAATACAAGTGTGTGTGTGTGTGTGAGTGACATTGACCAACTTTGTGCTGTGAAGAGCCACAGTGGGCAGAGAGTGAGAGAAAGCTCTCATGCCTTCAGCTCTGGGAGAGAGAGCATGCCACACACACACATACACAGTCCCAAAGGCAGTCCAGCGTGACTAGGATCAGTCATAAAGAAATACAACTCAAACTGATGTGTATACTAAATCAAATCAAAACAAGTTTTATTGGTCACATTCACATATTTAGCAGATGTTATTGCGGGTGTAGCAAAATGCTTAGTGCCCTCAACACCAGAGTATTACTTAATTGAAAGGAATATAGGACCTGTTTTGATCATATCATTTCCTAGACTGGTCAAAGCTTTTTTTTAAACCGTTTGAATTTTAACTACGACATCAAAAGTGGAACACCCTGCTACAATACTGAAGCACACCGAAATTAAATAAGATAATCATAGCACCATGTTTCTAGTCTCCACATCTTCCCCCATGCCTTACAGCTCTTTACTGAACATATCACAGCATTAAAAAAGGAGGCAACATTTAACCTTCATACTACCGACTGGAGTAATTTAATCCTCACACTACCGATTGGGAGTATTTAACCCTCACACTACCGATTGGGAGTATTTAACCCTCATACTACCGACTGGGGACTTTTAGCCCTCATAATACCGACTGGGACCATTTAACCCTCATACTACCGACTGGGGATATTTAACCTCCACGGGATCGGTGTCCCGTATATGGGACGGTTGAGCTAACGTGCGCTAATGGGATTAGCATGACTGTTGTAAGTAACAGCAAACTTTCCAGGACATAGACATGTCTTATATGGGCAGAAAGCTTAACTTCTTGTTAATCTAACTGCACTGTCCAATTTTCAGTAGCTATTACAGTGAAGAAATACCATGCTATTGTTTGAGGAGAGTGCACAACAACAAAAAACTTATCACGGCAACTGGTTTGATACATTCACCTCTGAAGGTAAATAATGTACTTACATTCATTCATCTTGCTCTGATTTGTCATCCTAAGGGTCCCAGAGATAAAATGTAGCATTGTTCCATTTTTATATTCAAATGTAGGAACTGGGTTCTACAGTTTGAACGCTTGCTGTCTCTGGCTCCACACCCACCCCGCCCGGCCCGGCCATCTAGATGTGTGAAAGTTAGTGTATAAGCTAAGGATCCATCATGTATGACATTCCTGGGAGTGTGTAAACTTACATTTTGTATTACCATATTATTTGTGTATGTTCTCTATATGTATGTACTTGACAATGTATCAATTGACCAATTTGGGAAGACTTGATACAAAATAGTCCAGTACTGCAATGCTTCACTGGATCAATCTGAAACTTTGCACACACTGCTGCCATCTAGTGGCCAAAATCTAAATTGCGCCTAAACTGCACCTAAACTGCAATATTATATTGTTGCCTTTCTCTTGCATTTCGAAGATGATAAAAAAAAAATGAAAATGCATGTTTTTTTGTTTGTATTATCTTTTACCAGATCGAATGTGTTATATCCTCCTACATTAATTTGACATTTCCACAAACTTCAAAGTGTTTACTTTCAAATGGTATCAAGAATATGCATATCCTTGCTTCAGGTCCTGAGCTACAGGCAGTTAGATTTGGGTATGTCATTTTAGGTGAAAATTGGAAAAAAAATCCTTAAAAGGTTAACCCTCATAATACCGACTGGGATCATTTAACCCTCATACTACCGACTGGGATCATGTAACCCTCATCCTACCGACTGGGGTCATGTAACCCTCATCCTACCGACTGGGGTCATTTAACCCTCATCCTACCGACTGGGGTCATGTAACCCTCATCCTACCGACTGGGGTCATGTAACCCTCATCCTATCGACTGGGGTCATTTAACCCTCATCCTATCGACTGGGGTCATTTAACCCTCATCCTACCGACTGGGATCATTTCATGCTCATACTGGTCCTCTGTAGCTCAGCTGGTAGAGCACGGCGCTTGTAACGCCAAGGTAGTGGGTTCGATCCCCGGGACCACCCATAAACAAAAAAATGTATGCACACATGACTGTAAGTCGCTTTGGATAAAAGCGTCTGCTAAATGGCATATTATTATATTATTATACTACCGACTGGGGTCATTTTGGGCTATGATCAATACTTCCAGTTTTTTTTACTTTAATTATGCTAAAATCACAGTCTGTTTTGGATATTTACATGTCTAAGGAGGTTTTGATAAGAATTAAGTTGATATTTTACTATCTATGATTCTTGCTTTTTCCAATAGTTTCTTCTTCAAAATGAGAATCCATGTATGTAAAATATGTTGGTAGTATGAGGGTTAATAACAGATAACAATTAGTATTTGGTTCCAGATGACCACCAGAGAACCAGAATAGGGGCTGAATGTTGAATCACAATTATTAATGAGGAGGATTCTGCATGATGCACAATGGAAACCATACAACCTACCATACTCATTAGCATAGAGAGGGTCTAAAACCATCTCATTAGTATAGAGAGGGTCTAAAACCATCTCATTAGCATAGAGAGGGCCTAAAACCATCTCATTAGTATAGAGAGGGTCTAAAACCATCTCATTAGCATAGAGAGGGTCTAAAACCATCTCATTAGTATAGAGAGGGTCTAAAACCATCTCATTAGTATAGAGAGGGTCTAAAACCATCTCATTAGCATAGAGAGGATCTAAAACCATCTCATTAGTATAGAGACTCACAAAACATCTCATTAGCATAGAGAGGGTCTAAAACCATCTCATTAGTATAGAGACTCACAAAACATCTCATTAGCATAGAGAGGGTCTAAAACCATCATTAGTATAGAGAGGGTCTAAAACATCTAATTAGCATAGAGAGGGTCTAAAACCATCTCATTAGTATAGAGACTCACAAAACATCTCATTAGCATAGAGAGGGTCTAAAACCATCTCATTAGCATAGTGAGGCTCTATAACCATATCATTAGCATACAGACAAAAACCATCTCATTAGCATAGAGGGGGCCTTTAACCATCTCATTAGCATATATATACTTTATAACCATCCCATTAGCATAGAGATGGTCTATAACCATCTCATTACCATAGGTAGGGTCTAAAACATCTAATTAGCATAGAGAGGGTCTAAAACCATCTCATTAGTATAGAGACTCACAAAACATCTCATTAGCATAGAGAGGGTCTAAAACCATCTCATTAGTATAGAGAGGGTCTAAAACCATCTCATTAGCATAGAGAGGGACTAAAACCATCTCATTAGTATAGAGACTCACAAAACATCTCATTAGCATAGAGAGGGTCTAAAACCATCTCATTAGTATAGAGACTCACAAAACATCTCATTAGCATAGAGAGGGTCTAAAACCATCTCATTAGTATAGAGAGGGTCTAAAACATCTAATTAGCATAGAGAGGGTCTAAAACCATCTCATTAGTATAGAGACTCACAAAACATCTCATTAGCATAGAGAGGTTCTAAAACCATCTCATTAGCATAGTGAGGCTCTATAACCATATCATTAGCATACAGACAAAAACCATCTCATTAGCATAGAGTGGGCCTTTAACCATCTCATTAGCATATATATACTTTATAACCATCTCATTAGCATAGAGAGGGTCTATAACCATTGCATTAGCATAGAGAGGGTCTATAACCATCTCATTAGCATAGAGAGGGTCTAAAACCACCTCATTCACATAGTCTCTATAACCATCTCATTAGCATAGAGAGGGTCTATAAGCATTGCATTAGCATAGAGCGGGTCTATAACCATCTCATTAGCATAGAGGTCTATGCACGCATCTCTGCACGCATCTCTGGTAACCATGGTGATGGTCTCCCTTGACAGTGGCTAGGCGAAGTGTTCAGACTGCAGCAAAAATGTCAGCTTCTGTGACGGTAAAACTACCTCTCCTCTCCTCTCCTCTCCTCTCCTCTCCTCTCCTCTCCTCTCCTCTCCTCTCCTCTCCTCTCCTCTCCTCTCCTCTCCTCTCCTCCCTTCCCCTCTCTGTTCCTCTCCTCCCCTCTCTGTTCCTCCCCTCCCCTCTCTGTTCCTCTCCCCTCTCTGTTCCTCTCCTCCCCGTTCCTCTCCTCCCCTCCCCTCTCTGTTCCTCCCCTCTCTGTTCCTCCCCTCTCCTCCCCTCCCCTCTCTGTTCCTCCCCTCCCCTCTCTGTTCCTCTCCTCCCCTCCCCTCTCTGTTTCTCTCCTCCCCGTTCCTCTCCTCCCCTCCCCTCTCTGTTCCTCCCCTCTCCTCCCCCCCCTCTCTGTTCCTCTCCTCCCCTCCCCTCTCTGTTCATCTCCTCCCCTCCCCTCTCTGTTCCTCTCCTCCCCTTCCCCTCTCTTTTCCTCTCCTCTCCTCTCCTCCCCACTCTGTGCCTCTCCTCCCCTCTCTGTACCTCTCCTCCCCTTAGCAACCACTTCACACACACACACACACACACACACACGCAGGTGGTATGCAAATACAACACACAGGCATAATCACATGTAGGCTGACACTCAAACATATACACACGCCACTGTGTATGCATGCTCACACACACACGTACATACACAGACAGACACACAAACACAGACATACACACGTCACACACACTCTCCACCCCTAGGGACCTGCCAGCCCTTACCCGCACCAACAAGAGGAAGGAGAAAACAATCGATGAAGACAGAGCACAAAAAAAGAGAGAGAGACAGAACAGCTCTATATCCAAATGAAGAAGCTAAATCAGGAGAGGCTGCAGCAGAATGAAACAACAGCACTGCCACCGAGGTTGTAGAATTTTGAAAACTAGCGGGTACAGTCCTAATTCTGCTCTGCTGGCATTGTTTGGGGTTTAATATAAAGTGCTTTTTAACATAATTACATAGTTTGTTAACTATTGAATTAAGTAAATAAATGTATGTACAAAAGGCACTGTAATGATACAGCAACGTCCAACTCACAAATACATAGAGTTAGTTACCGCACATATGTTTTAGACAACACACTCTCATTGGCTTCGTTGAATAAACCATCGGTTAAATGGAACATTGGAAATGACTCAATTTCATCTCTGAATGCTGTGAAGCCTCAGCACTGTCATTTCAGTTTCAATTCACTTCAAATCTGTTTACAGCCGTCAATGTCTTCAAGCTAAGAGAAGCACTCCTCCTCTTCCTTTATAATTCCTTCTCTCTTTTTATCTTTCTAACGATGGGTCTCTCTATCAGCCCATCACCACTCCTAAAGAGAGTTCCGTCAACAAAGATTTACCCATAATTCCAGTTGAGTATGTTGCATTAATTCCCGTGCTAAAAGATCCATTAGGAGTAAGGTAGTACTGAACACCCACACACACACACAGACGTGCATGCACACAAACACACACAAAACGCACTTGACTCCTGCATCTAGTCGGATATCAGCTGGCGGGTGAAATGTAAAAAATATTTTGACCCGCGGGTTGGCTCGTGGTTCAGAACAATTATATTGCGGGTCGGAAGCATTTGAAATCAAGATAGTATATCTTTTTTACAAACCCAGGAGCTTGTTGTGTTGCAAATTCCATTCTGTGAGCGGTGAGGCAGACATATAGGCTATCAGCCATGCACGCAGAAGATCAGGGAACTGTCCATTATGTGTGGTGTTGAAAGTTACATTTCATCCCTCCACGTGAGAATACATTGCCAAGTGTACTTTCCCTGGCTAGCCTAGCTTACGTGAAAATGGCTAACGCAGGCCTAACCAGAGACATATAATAAAGGTTATGACATACACCGTCATGGAAACAGGTGGTGAAATCCCCGGTTTGGAAGGATGTTAGAGTCATTGTGGACAAGGACAACAACCCGGTAGATGGATGCACAGCCAGCAAACATTTTAATTAAACTATATGATTATCTAAACAATATTGAATGTAAACGTCTTGTTTTTTTATGTCAGCTATAGGCTACAGACTTCATTGTAAAAAAATATATATACCTATTTTTATTCATGGAATGGTATCCTTTTATCTAAGTGTTGAATACACATGCAGACACATTAATTCATGCAGGGAGGGGAATAATGGCCTACAACTCTGGAGTCATAAAAACAATTAAATACATTGATGTTATTTGGCGGGTCACGGATTGGCTCTGGGAAGAATTCTATGCGGGTTGTTCGGGTTGCGGAGAAAAATCTGTCATGATGTCGGATAACGGGTGGGGCTCGGAATTGATGTGGCCGGTGTGGGGCGGGTGCGGCTCCAAAAAACGGACCCGTGCAGGACTCTAACACGCACACCCGAGCTCTCTCCTAAAACAGTGGATTTACCCTCTCTCTTCCTCTCTCTCTCTCTCGTTCCCTCTCTCTCTCGTTCCCTCTCTCTCTCGTTCCCTCTTTCTCTCGTTCCCTCTTTCTCTCATTCCCTCTCTCTATCTCTCGTGCCCTCTATCTATCTGTGTCTGATTTTCTCATTCCCTCTCTAGCTCACACGCTGACTCACTGTCATTAATGAAGTAATTAAATTACTCTGCCTAGAGAAACCAGCTATGAGGCGGAGAGAGAGAGGGGGAGCTGGAGAGAGATATGTAGTGATAGAGAAAGAAAGATGGATAGAAAGTTGATTCTAAGATTTATATTTCATCATGTATATGTTTTTGCTGTTTGTTCTTTGTTATAGAGCCAAAAAGATTGGAGAAGTGGTTTACCCATACATTTCCATTTTGGATAGATAACTCTTCGTGTTGTTGTTTGTTTAGGGTGTTCCAATTTTCCCAGAAGTGGTTAGATTCTATGGATTCTTCAATTACATTGAGCTGATTTCTGACGTGCTGTTCATTCTTTTTCCGTAGTGTATTTCTGTATTGTTTTAGTGATTCACCATAGTGAAGGCATTGTCTCAGGTTTTCTGGGTCGCCATGTTTTTGGTTGGATTGTTTTTTTGGTAGGTTTCTACACTACTTTCGTTCCATCTATAGCATTTCTTAATATTATGCAGTTCCTTTGTCTTTGATGCCTCATGATTGAGTTTTGCCCTGTTCAAGTAGACTGTGATTTTGCTGTGGTCTGATAGGGGTGTCAGTGGGCTGACTGTGAACACTCTGAGAGACTCTGGGTTGAGGTCAGTGATAAAGTAATATACAGTGCTACTGCCAAGGGATGAGCTGTAGGTGTACCTACCGTAAGAGTCCCCTCGAAACCTACCATTGACTTTGTACAGACCCAGTGTGCGACAGAGCTGCAGGAGATGTAACTCGTTTTTGTTGGTTATGTTGTCGTAGTTGTGCCTAGGGGGGCATATGGGTGAGGGAATGCTGTCACCTCCAGGTAGGTGTTTGTCCCCCTGTGTGATAAAAGTGTCAGGTTCTGGCATTTAGGTCACCACAGACTAGTACATGTCCCTTGGCCTGGAAATGGTTGATCTTCCCCTCTAGGATGGAGAAGCTGTCATGGTTAAAGTGTGGGGATTATATTGGGGGGATATAGGTAGCACACATAAGGACATTTTTCTCTGTTGAGATAATTTCCTTATTCATTTCCAGCCAGATGTAAAATATTCCTATTTTTAATTAATTTAATAGAGTGGGTTAGGTCTGCTCTATACCAAATTAGCATACCCCCTGAGTCTCTTCTCTGTTTCACACCTGGTAGTTCAGTGGATGGGACTACCAGCTCTCTGTAACCTTGAGGGCAACCAGTGGGTCCGTCTCCTCTATACCATGTTTCTTGTAGGACACACACCCACATCAACACATGTGCATAAACACATAAACACACACACTGTTTATGCTGTGTGATTACATGTCTGCATTTATAGTAGTTATTAGATGCTGGGTGGGTTTTTCTATACTGTATTCATGCCCTGCTGTGAATAGTTATAGTATTTATATTAGTTATAGTGGCTATAGTAGCTATAGTAGTTATAGTAGTTATAGTATTTATAGTAGTTATAGTAGTTATAGTAGTTATAGTAGCTATAGTAGTTATAGTATTTATAGTAGTTATAGTAGTTATGGCTATAGTAGTTATAGTATTTATAGTAGTTATAGTAGCTATAGTAGCTATAGTAGCTGTAGTAGTTATAGTAGTTATGGCTATAGTAGTTATAGTAGTTACAGTAGTTATAGTAGTTATAGTAGTTATAGTAGTTATGGCTATAGTAGTTATAGTAGTTATAGTAGTTACAGTAGCTATAGTAGTTATAGTAGCTATAATAGTTATAGTAGCTATAGTAGTTATAGTAGTTATAGTAGCTATAGTAGTTATAGTAGTTATAGTAGTTATGGCTATAGTAGTTATAGTAGTTATAAGTAGCTATAGTATTTATAGTAGTTATAGTAGCTATAGTAGTTATAGTAGTTATGGCTATAGTAGTTATAGTAGTTATAGTAGTTATAGTAGCTATAGTTGCTATAAAAGCTATAGTAGTTATAGTAGTTATAGTAGCTATAGTAGTTATAGTAGTTATAGAAGTTATAGTAGCTATAGTAGCTATAGTAGTTATAGTAGTTATGGCTATAGTAGTTATAGAAGTTACAGTAGCTATAGTAGCTATAGTTGCTATAAAAGCTATAGTAGTTATAGTAGTTATAGTAGCTATAGTAGTTATAGTAGTTATAGTATTTATAGTATTTATAGTAGCTATAGTACTTATAGTAGTTATGGCTATAGTAGTTATAGTAGTTATAGTAGCTATAGTAGTTATAGTAGCTATAGTAGCTATAGTAATTATAGTAGCTATAGTAGTTATAGTAGCTATAGTAGTTATAGTAATTATAGTAGCTATAGTAGCTATAGTAGTTATAGTAATTATAGTAGTTATGGCTATAGTAGTTATAGTAGCTATAGTAGTTATAGTAGCTATAGTAGCTATAGTAGTTATAGTAGTTATAGTAGTTATGGCTATAGTAGTTATAGAAGTTATAGTAGCTATAGTAGCTATAGTATTTATAGTAGCTATAGTACTTATAGTAGTTATGGCTATAGTAGTTATAGTAGTTATGGTAGTTATAGTAGTTATAGTAGCTATAGTAGTTAAGTAGTTATAGTAGTTATAGTAGTTATAGTATTTATAGTTAATATAGTAGTTATAATAGTTATAGTATTTATAGTAGCTATAGTAGCTATAGTAGTTATAGTATTTATAGTAGCTATAGTACTTATAGTAGTTATAGTAGTTATAATAGTTATAGTATTTATAGTAGCTATAGTAGTTATAGTAGCTATAGTAGTTATAGTAGTTATGGTAGTTATAGTAGCTATAGTACTTATAGTAGTTATAGTAGTTATAATAGTTATAGTAGTTATAGTAGTTATAGTAGTTATAGTATTTATAGTTAATATAGTAGTTATAATAGTTATAGTATTTATAGTAGCTATAGTAGCTATAGTAGTTATAGTATTTATAGTAGCTATAGTACTTATAGTAGTTATAGTAGTTATAATAGTTATAGTATTTATAGTAGCTATAGTAGTTATAGTAGCTATAGTAGTTATAGTAGTTATGGTAGTTATAGTAGCTATAGTACTTATAGTAGTTATGGCTATAGTAGTTATAGTAGTTATAGTAGTTATGGTAGTTATAGTAGTTATAGTAGTTAAGTAGTTATAGTAGTTATAGTAGCTATAGTAGTTATAGTAGCTATAGTAGCTACAGTGGGGGGGGAAAAGTATTTAGTCAGCCACCAATTGTGCAAAGTCTCCCACTTAAAAAGATGAGAGAGGCCTGTAATTTTCATCATAGGTAAACGTCAACTATGATAGACAAATTGAACATTAACTCTTTATATGATTACAGAATTAGAAATGTTGAGTCATAGTAACCTCAAAATGTGCCCATGGGTGTGTTACTAATTTTAAGGTTGAATGTTATATTAGTTTGTAAGATATCCTTAACTTTAGACTATTTACTGTCTTACAACAGTAATGTTGAATTGTGCTTGGTTGACAACGCAATCAAATATCAACATTTAAAGGAGATGTATATACAGTGGGGAAGAAAGTATTTAGTCAGCCACCAATTGTGCAAGTTCTCCCACTTAAAAAGATGAGAGAGGCCTGTAATGTTCATCATAGGTACACGTCAACTATGACAGACAAATTGAGATTTTTTTTCTCCAGAAAATCACATTGTAGGATTTTTTATGAATTTATTTGCAAATTATGGTGGAAAATAAGTATTTGGTCACCTACAAACAAGCAAGATTTCTGGCTCTCACAGACCTGTAACTTCTTCTTTAAGAGGCTCCTCTGTCCTCCACTCGTTACCTGTATTAATGGCACCTGTTTGAACGTGTTATCAGTATAAAAGACACCTGTCCACAATCTCAAACAGTCACACTCCAAACTCCACTACTCCAAACTCCACTATGGCCAAGACCAAAGAGCTGTCAAAGGACACCAGAAACAAAATTGTAGACCTGCACCAGGCTGGGAAGACTGAATCTGCAATAGGTAAGCAGCTTGGTTTGAAGAAATCAACTGTGGGAGCAATTATTAGGAAATGGAAGACATACAAGACCACTGATAATCTCCCTCGATCTGGGGCTCCATGCAAGATCTCGCCCTGTGGGGTCAAAATGATCACAAGAACGGTGAGCAAAAATCCAAGAACCACACGGGGGGACCTAGTGAATGACCTGCAGAGAGCTGGGACCAAAGTAACAAAGCCTACCATCAGTAACACACTACGCCGCCAGGGACTCAAATCCTGCAGTGCCAGACGTGTCCCCCTGCTTAAGCCAGTACATGTCCAGGCCCGTCTGAAGTTTGCTAGAGTGCATTTGGATGATCCAGAAGAGGATTGGGAGAACGTCATATGGTCAGATGAAACCAAAATAGAACTTTTTGGTAAAAACTCAACTCGTCATGTTTGGAGGACAAAGAATGCTGAGTTGCATCCAAAGAACACCATACCTACTGTGAAGCATGGGGGTGGAAACATCATGCTTTGGGGCTGTTTTTCTGCAAAGGGACCAGGACGACTGATCCGTGTAAAGGAAAGAATGAATGGGGCCATGTATCGTGAGATTTTGAGTGAAAACCTCCTTCCATCAGCAAGGGTATTGAAGATGAAACGTGGCTGGGTCTTTCAGCATGACAATGATCCCAAACACACCGCCCGGGCAACGAAGGAGTGGCTTCGTAAGAAGCATTTCAAGGTCCTGGAGTGGCCTAGCCAGTCTCCAGATCTCAACCCCATAGAAAATCTTTGGAGGGAGTTGAAAGTCCGTGTTGCCCAGCGACAGCCCCAAAACATCACTGCTCTAGAGGAGATCTGCATGGAGGAATGGGCCAAAATACCAGCAACAGTGTGTGAAAACCTTGTGAAGACTTACAGAAAACGTTTGACCTGTGTCATTGCCAACAAAGGGTATATAACAAAGTATTGAGAAACTTTTGTTATTGACAAAATACTTATTTTCCACCATAATTTGCAAATAAATTAATTAAAAATCCTACAATGTGATGTTCTGGAAAATGTTTTCTCATTTTGTCTGTCATAGTTGACGTGTACCTATGATGAAAATGACAGGCCTCTCATCTTTTTAAGTGGGAGAACTTGCACAATTGGTGGCTGACAAAATACTTTTTTCCCCCACTGTATATTAGCTATAGTTGCTATAAAAGCTATAGTAGTTATAGTAGTTATAGTAGCTATAGTAGTTATAGTAGCTATATTAGTTATAGTAGCTACAGTAGCTATAGTAGTTATAGTAGCTATAGTAGTTATAGTAGCTGTAGTAATGGTAATAGTAGTTATAGTAGCTATAGTAGCTATAGTAGTTATAGTAGCTGTAGTAGTTGTGGTAGTTATGGTAGTTATAGTAGTTATGGCTATAGTAGTTATAGCAGTTATAGTAGCTATAGTAATTATAGTAGCTATAGTAGTTATAGTAGTTATAGTAGCTATAGTAGTTATAGTATTTATAGTAGTTATAGTAGCTATGGTAGTTATAGTAGTTATAGTAGTTATAGTAGCTATAGTATTTATAGTAGTTATAGTAGCTATAGTAGTTATAGTAGTTATAGTAGCTATAGTAGTTATAGTATTTATAGTAGTTAT
Source organism: Coregonus lavaretus (assembly GCF_964263955.1). NCBI lineage: Eukaryota > Metazoa > Chordata > Actinopteri > Salmoniformes > Salmonidae > Coregonus > Coregonus lavaretus. The sequence goes on from NW_028162072.1 coordinate 26,725, forward strand.
AGTAGCTATAGTAGCTATAGTAGTTATAGTAGCTGTAGTAGCTATAGTAGTTATATTAGTTATAGTAGCTGTAGTAGTTATAGTAGTTATAGTAGCTGTAGTAGTTATAGTAGCTGTAGTAGCTATAGTAGTTATAGTAGCTATAGTAGTTATAGTAGCTATAGTAGTTATAGTAGCTATAGTAGTTATTTTAGTTATAGTAGCTATAGTAGTTATAGTAGCTATAGTAGTTATAGTAGCTATAGTAGTTATAGTAGCTATAGTAGTTATGGTAGCTATAGTAGCTATAGTAGTTATGGTAGTTATAGTAGTTATGGCTATAGTAGTTATAGTAGCTATAGTAGTTATAGTAGTTATAGTAGCTGTAGTAGTTATGGTAGTTATGGTAGTTATGGTAGTTATAGTAGTTATAGTAGCTATAGTAGTTATGGTAGCTATAGTAGCTATAGTAGTTATGGTAGTTATAGTAGCTATAGTAGTTATGGTAGTTATGGTAGTTATAGTAGTTATAGTAGTTATGGCTATAGTAGTTATAGTAGCTATAGTAGTTATAGTAGTTATAGTAGCTGTAGTAGTTATGGTAGTTATGGTAGTTATGGTAGTTATAGTAGTTATAGTAGCTATAGTAGCTATGGCTATAGTAGTTATAGTAGCTGTAGTAGTTATGGTAGTTATGGTAGTTATGGTAGTTATAGTAGTTATAGTAGCTATAGTAGCTATGGCTATAGTAGTTATAGTAGCTATAGTAGTTATAGTAGTTATGGTAGTTATAGTAGCTATAGTACTTATAGTAGTTATAGTAGTTATAGTAGCTGTAGTAGTTATGGTAGTTATAGTAGTTATAGTAGCTATAGTAGCTATGGCTATAGTAGTTATAGTAGCTATAGTAGTTATAGCAGTTATAGTAGCTATAGTAGTTATAGTAGTTATAGTAGTTACAGTAGCTATAGTAGTTATAGTAGTTATAGTAGCTATAGTAGTTATAGTAGTTATAGTAGCTGTAGTAGTTATAGTAGTTATAGTAGTTACAGTAGCTATAGTAGTTATAGTAGCTATAGTAGCTATGGTAGTTATAGTAGCTATAGTAGCTATAGTAGCTATAGTATTTATAGTAGTTATAGTAGTTATAGTAGCTATAGTAGTTATAATAGTTATAGTAGTTATAGTAGCTACAGTAGCTATAGTATTTATAGTAGTTATAGTAGCTATAGTAGTTATAGTTGTTATAGTAGCTATGGTAGTTATAGTAGCTATTTACATTTACATTTTAGTCATTTAGCAGACGCTCTTATCCAGAGCAACTTACAGTAGCTATAGTAGTTATAGTAGCTATAGTAGTTAAGTAGTTATAGTAGTTATAGTAGTTATAGTTAATATAGTAGTTATTGTAGCTGTAGTAGTTATGGTAGCTATAGTAGTTATAGTAGTTATAGTAGCTATAGTAGTTATATTATTTATAGTAGCTATAGTAGCTATAGTAGTTATAGTAGCTATAGTAGCTATAGTAGTTATAGTAGCTATAGTAGTTATAGTAGCTGTAGTAGTTATGGTAGCTATAGTAGTTATAGTAGTTATAGTAGCTATAGTAGTTATAGTAGTTATAGTAGTTATAGTAGCTATAGTAGTTATAGTAGTTATAGTGGACAGAGGTTTCTGTGTCAGACTTTCTAGGTGCATCTCAAAGTCCACACCTCATATCCTTTCCTTGAGATCCCTGAGATGAGAGGAGGAAGCCTTGTTAGACTATTGAGATGCGTCCCGTGTAAAGGTCACTTCCTTCACCTGCCGTCCCAGAGGGAGTCAATACTGAGCCCATTCAATCCGGCCCGCGGGGACTTTTTTCACGGGGAAAACTATGTCAATCGACATTGAAAGGATTAAAACCAAATGGAAACTGTGCAGAAATGATAATGGACCTATATTTATTGTCTCTTTATTCTGTCCAGCTTGCTAACAGTCATCGAAACTAAATCTAGACAGTCAGGGAGCATCAAAATTCCAAATGCGATCGATAGAGGACAATTTTTTGCACATTTTGACAGCGAGGAAAGATAATACATTTTTAGTGCGACCTTCCAGACCTCGATGAAGACAATGTCCTCGGGGCAAAATGAGTTTGACACCCCTGTCCTAGAGGAACTTACGGCAGGCCTAAAGATATGTTATACACACACCCCTAGAGGCACTTAGCTCAGGCTATATTCATGTCAACAGCTAGGATCAGATCAGAGGTGACTACTGACAGTGACACAGCGCTATGCACCGCCTGGCCTGCCACAACACACACTACCTATTAACATCAGAGATATCAACTTAGAGCAGCGGTTCCAAAACTAGGGGTCACGACCCCATGTGGGTCGCCTAATATGAAAATGGGGTCGCGGGAGAAATTCCAAAATCCCCCACCCCCCGAAAAAATATATATACAAAAAAGATATACAGTGCATTCGAAAGGTATTCAGACCCCTTGACTTTTTCCACATTTAGTTACGTTACAGCCTTATTCTAAATTGGATTTAAAAAATAATAATCTCATACCCCATTATGACAAAGCAAAAACAGTTTAGACATTTTTGCAAATTTATTAAAAAGAAAAAACTGAAATATCACATTTACATAATTATTCAGACCCTTTACTTAGTACTTTGTTGAATTACCTTTGGCAGCGATTACAGCCTCGATTCTTATTGGGTATGACGCTACAAGCTTGGCACACCTGTATTTGGGGAGTTTATTTGGTTGGATGGGGTGCGTCGCTGCACAGCTATTTTCAGGTATCTCCAGAGATGTTTGATCGGGTTTAAATCCGGGGTCTGGCTGGGCCACTCATTGACATTCAGAGACTTGTCCCGAAGCCACTCCTGCGTTGTCTTGGCTGTGTGCTTAGGGTCGTTGTCCTGTTGGAAGGTGAACCTTCGCCCCAGTCTGAGGTCCTGAGCGCTCTGGAGCAGGTTTTCATCAAGGATCTCTCTGTACTTTGCTCCGTTCATCTTTCCCTCGATCCTGACTAGTCTCCCAGTCCCTACCGCTGAAAAACATCCCCATAGCATGATGCTGCCACCACCATGTTTCACCGTAGGGATGGTGCCAGGTTTCCTCCAGAGTTGACGCTTGGCATTTAGGCCAAAGAGTTCAATCTTTGTTTCATCAGACCAGAGAACATTGTTTCTCATGGTCTGAGTCCTTTAGGTGCCTTTTGGCAAACTCCATGCGGGCTGTCATGTGCCTTTTACTGAGGAGTGGCCACTCTATCATAAAGGCCTGATTGGTGGAGTGCTGCAGAGATGGTTGTCCTTCTGGAAGGTTCTCCCATATCCACAGAGGAACTCTGGAGCTCTGTCAGAGTGACAATCGGGTTCTTGGTCACCTCCCTGACCAAGGCCCTTCTCCCCGATTGCTCAGTTTGGCCGGGCGGCCAGCTCTAGGAAGAGTCTTGGTGGTTCCAAACTTCTTCCATTTAAGAATGATGGAGGCCACTGTGTTCTTGGGGACCTTCAATGCTGCAGACATTTTTTGGTACCCTTCCGCAGATCTGTGCCTCGACACAATCATGTCTCGGAGCTCTACGGACAATTCCTTCCACCTCATGGCTTGGTTTTTGCTCTGACATGCACTGTTAATTGTGGGACCTTACATAGACAGGTCTGTACCTTCCAAATGTCCAATTAGTTGAATTTACCACAGGTGTACTCCAATCAAGTTGTAGAAACATCACAAATGTGTGGGGAGGCAGAGGCACAGAAATGCACATCAATACCTTTGTCAGATAACACTGTTAAACAAATAATTTTTGCTATTGCTAGCAATCAAGAGGAAACTCTGAACAACATCAAAAAATAACTTATGCTCTCCAAATGGACATTAGCTGTGAGGGCCGAAATGCATTGACTTTAGTTCACTATACATGTCGGGGGATGCTATTCACGAGGACATATTGTTCTGTCTCACGATTCCCGAGCATGAAATGGCACAAACAGATTCCATGGGATCGAATGGTGGGCTTTTGCACAGATGTGGCTCCATCGATGGCGGGACGGCAGGCAGGCAGGCCTCTGCACTCTAGTTATGAATGTGTCTCCCTCTGCCATATGGATTCACCAAGAGCAACTGCCGGCAAAAGAGCTGAGCACAGAACTCTGAGATATACTGCAGCAGGTAACTTCGATTGTAAACTACATCAAACCACATCCACTGCGCGCACGCCTGTTCACAAAACTATGTGGAGATATAGGATCAGAACATGAACATTTTATATTTCACACCGAGGCTTGGTGGTTATCGAGGGGGAGTGTTGGGAAGATAGTTTGCATTGAGGAACTGTTGTCATTCACAATGGATGTAAAAAAAAAGATATAAAAAATACTTGGTTGACTTTCTGAAAGAGAAAATTATGTCTCCTTGCCTATGTAACAGACATATTTGGTAAACTGAACGAACTTAACACGAGCATGCACGGGAAATACAAAACATTCTACAGATGAGTGACCGAATCAGTGGATTCAGAGGCAATCATTCTTATTGGAAAGTCTTTCAAAAGTGAACCATGCCCCCTTCCTTCGGCTGTGCATGTTTCGAACAGAAAACAGCATCAGAAAGTGTCCCACACGAGTGATGACTGCTCACCTCCAGCGCTTGAAAGTGCACTTTGGGACCTACTTCCCAATCTGTTTGATTGTGATCCTGGCTCAGTTGGCATGCCGGTAAGTGAAATTCAGCAGCTGATCCAGCTGTCATGTGACCGAATACTGCAGACAATGCATTCACGGGTCACTATGGAGGAGTTTTGGTTTCTGACTCAAAGGGAATACTGTGGTCTCCCTCTGAAAATGTATGCAGCGTTCAAAACAACTGGGAACTGGGAACTGGGAAATCTCATTGTGTATTCAAGACAACTGGGAACTCTGAAAAAAACTAGCTCTGACCGGGAAAAATAGTTTTGAACGGTCATCCTCTTTCTAGAGCTCCTATTTTCTGACCTGAAGATCACTGATGTCATGATTTGACCTCGTATTTTTCAGAGATCCCAGTTGTCTTGAAAGCACCATAAAACTCATGGTACCCTTCGCCAGCTCATATCTGTGTGAAGCTGGATTCAGTGCTCACGTCTACATTAAAAAAAACAAATATCGATCTAGATTAGATGTGATAGCAGAGATGAGGTGCGCACTGTTGACCACGCCCCCCTGACTTTGACAAGCTCTGACCCGACATGCATCAAGCCACACCCATCTCATTAGTGCTGGTGAGATAAGAGACATTGTCAGACTAATTTGCAATTCGCTGTCTTAGCGCCACATTAAAAGTATGGGATGGTGAGTTGAGAAGACAATCAGAAATACTGTTAGAATGTTGTTCAATTGACTGCCATAGCCCCAATTAAAAAAGTGAACATCGGTTGTTAATTAGCAAAAAAAAAATTCACATGGTTGGTGTCACCAGAATTTTCAGATATCAAAAATGGGGTCATTGGCCAAATAACTTCGTGTTTTAGAGCCTCCTACACACACAAGCAGAAACACACATATGACAAACAATCTCAGAGAAACACACACAGACAGGCAAGAGTGTTTTGATGAAGAGGAGTCTCTCTCACTCACACACACACACACACACACACACAGATCTTCGCTCCCGTCGGCCAATCAAATCTGACTTGCAATTTACTGTTCTAGGATTTGATTAGAAGTCACACTTACACAAAAGGCGATTAAACACTGATTTCAGGACATTATGCCAAAAAAAAACAACGATAGCTGCATTGACCGTGTTTTATCCATCGGTGCAAAATATGCAAATAGGACACAGGTATATTTGCATATTATACAGTACTAGTCAAACGTTTGGACACACCTACTCATTCAACGGTTTTTCATTATTTTTACTACTATTTTCTACATTGTAGAATAATAGTGAAGATATCAAAACTATGAAATAACACATATGGAATCATGTAGTAACCAAAAAAGTGTTAAACAAATCACAATATATTTTATATTTGAGATTCTTCAAAATTGCCACCCTTTGCCTTGATGACAGCTTTGCACACTCTTGGCATTCTCTCAAACAGCTTTATGAGGTAGTCACCTGGAAAGCATTTCAATTAACAGGTGTGCCTGTTAATTGCGTTTGAGCCAATCAGTTGTGTTGTAACAAGGTAGGGTTGGGTATACAGAAGATAGTTCTATTTGTTAAAAGACCAAGTCCATATTATGGCAAGAACAGCTCAAATAAGCAAAGAGAAACGAAAGTCCATCATTCCTTTAAGACATGAAGGTCAGTCAATCCGGAACATTTCAAGAACTTTGAACGCTTCTTCAAGTGCAGTCACAAAAACCATCAAGCGCTATGATGAAACTGGCTCTCATGAGGACCACCACAGGAAAGGAAGTCCCAGAGTTACCTCTGCTGCAGAGGATAAGTTCATTAGAGCTACCAGCCTCAGAAATTGCAGCCCAAATAAATGCTTCACAGTTCAAGTAACAGACATCTCAACATCAACTGTTCAGAGGAGACTGTGAAATCAGGCCTTCATGGTTAAATTGCTGCAAAGAAACCACTACTAAAGGACACCAATAAGAAGAAGAGACTTGCTTGGGCCAAGAAACACGAGCAATGGACATTAGACCGGTGGAAATCTGTCCTTTGGTCTGATGAGTCCAAATTTGAGATTTTTGGTTTCAACCGCCGTGAGACGCAGAGTAGGTGAACGGATGATCTCTGCATGTGTGGTTCCCACCGTGAAGCATGGAGGAGGAAGTGTGATGGTGTGGGGGTGCTTTGTTGGTGACACGGTCTGTGATTTATTTAGAATTCAAGGCATACTTAACCAGCATGGCTACCACAGCATTCTGCAGCGATACGCCATCCCATCTGGTTTGCGCTTAGTGGGACTATAATTTGTTTTTCAACAGGACAATGACCCAAAACACACCTCCAGGCTGTGTAAGGGCTATTTGACCAAGGAGAGTGATGGAGTGCTGCATCAGATGACCTGGCCTCCACAATCACCCGACCTCAACCCAATTGAGATGGTTTGGGATGAGTTGGACTGCAGGATGAGTTGAAAAGCAGCCAACAAGTGCTCAGCATATATGGGAACTCCTTCAAGACTGTTGGAAAAGCATTCCTCATGAAGCTGGTTGAGAGAATGCCAAGATTGTGCAAAGCTGTCATCAAGGCAAAGGGTGGCCACTTTGAAGAATCTAAAATCTAAAATATATTTTGATTTGTTTAACACTTTTTTGGTTACTACATGATTCTATATGTGTTACTTCATAGTTTTTATATATTCACTATTATTCTACAATGTAGAAAATAGTAAAAATAAAGAAAAACCCTTGAATGAGTAGATGAGTCCAAACTTTTGACTGGTACTGTACATAATATACATAGGCATCAACCAAATGTATTTATAAAGCCCTTTTTACATCAGCAGTTGTCAGAAAGTGCTTATACAGAAACCCAGCCTAAAACCCCAAAGAGCAAGCAATGCAGATATAGAAACACATTGGCTAGGAAAAACTCCCTAGAAAGGCTGGAACATAGGAAGAAACCTAGAGAGGAACCAGGCTCTGAGGGGTGGGCCGGGTGGAGATACTGGTTATGTCATCTTTATCGCCTCTTCATACACAAAGATAAACATTGATTTCTGGTCTGATTGACGTAGTTGTAGACTCTATTTCAATTACATAGGCATAACACTACCCACTGGGCACACTGTCATTTCAACGTGGAAAATTGGGTACTTTTTGGTTGAGACATTGATCAATGAGATTACAGCATAAAGACAGGCACTCAAAAAGACAGGCAAAAGTTAGTTTAATTTCCAATGTGTTTTCACTATGCTTTCAACCATCTAAAAGCACAACCAAAGTGAAATGGAAAACAATGTCGGATTTTTGGTTTAGTTGTCATCCAAATGTCTATCACTGCATTTTCAACCATTTAAAATCACAGAAAAGTTCAAATGGGAATACAGTGTCAGATATCTTATTCATTTATACAAAATATTAATGTAATATCACTGGTCTTCATCTAATAGCAGAACCAAATATCCTGGATTGCAGTTGAGATTGCATTAAAAGTACATGGTGCAAATGATCAATGCTGTTCGAGATTCTGCATAGATTATTACAGCAATAGAGAAGATCTCCACAGACCTGCGACGACCCATGCATGCTATCTAGAACATTAACTCTTTATATGATTACAGAATTAGAAATGTTGAGTCATAGTAACCTCAAAATGTGCCCATGGGTGTGTTACTAATTTTAAGGTTGAATGTTATATTAGTTTGTAAGATATCCTTAACTTTAGACTATTTACTGTCTTACAACAGTAATGTTGAATTGTGCTTGGTTGACAACGCAATCAAATATCAACATTTAAAGGAGATGTATATACAGTGGGGAAAAAAAGTATTTAGTCAGCCACCAATTGTGCAAGTTCTCCCACTTAAAAAGATGAGAGGCCTGTAATGTTCATCATAGGTACACGTCAACTATGACAGACAAATTGAGATTTTTTTTCTCCAGAAAATCACATTGTAGGATTTTTAATGAATTTATTTGCAAATTATGGTGGAAAATAAGTATTTGGTCACCTACAAACAAGCAAGATTTCTGGCTCTCACAGACCTGTAACTTCTTCTTTAAGAGGCTCCTCTGTCCTCCACTTGTTACCTGTATTAATGGCACCTGTTTGAACTTGTTATCAGTATAAAAGACACCTGTTTACAACCTCAAACAGTCACACTCCAAACTCCACTATGGCCAAGACCAAAGAGCTGTCAAAGGACACCAGAAACAAAATTGTATCTGCAATGGGTAAGCAGCTTGGTTTGAAGAAATCAACTGTGGGAGCAATTATTAGGAAATGGAAGACATACAAGACCACTGATAATCTCCCTCGATCTGGGGCTCCACGCAAGATCTCACCCCGTGGGGTCAAAATGATCACAAGAACGGTGAGCAAAAATCCCAGAACCACACGGGGGGACCTAGTGAATGACCTGCAGAGAGCTGGGACCAAAGTAACAAAGCCAGGGACTCAAATCCTGCAGTGCCAGACGTGTCCCCCTGCTTAAGCCAGTACATGTCCAGGCCCGTCTGAAGTTTGCTAGAGTGCATTTGGATGATCCAGAAGAGGATTGGGAGAATGTCATATGGTCAGATGAAACCAAAATATAACTTTTTGGTAAAAACTCAACTCGTCGTGTTTGGAGGACAAAGAATGCTGAGTTGCATCCAAAGAACACCATACCTACTGTGAATCATGGGGGTGGAAACATCATGCTTTGGAGCTGTTTTTCTGCAAAGGGACCAGGACGACTGATCCGTGTAAAGGAAAGAATGAATGGGGCCATGTATCGTGAGATTTTGAGTGAAAACCTCCTTCCATCAGCAAGGGCATTGAAGATGAAACGTGGCTGGGTCTTTCAGCATGACAATGATCCCAAACACACCGCCCGGGCAACGAAGGAGTGGCTTCGTAAGAAGCATTTCAAGGTCCTGGAGTGGCCTAGCCAGTCTCCAGATCTCAACCCCATAGAAAATCTTTGGAGGGACGTGGAAGTCCGTGTTGCCCAGCGACAGCCCCAAAACATCACTGCTCTAGAGGAGATCTGCATGGAGGAATGGGCCAAAATACCAGCAACAGTGTGTGAAAACCTTGTGAAGACTTACAGAAAACTTTGTCCTGTGTCATTGCCAACAAAGGGTATATAACAAAGTATTGAGAAACTTTTGTTATTGACCAAATACTTATTTTCCACCATAATTTGCAAATAAATTCATTAAAAATCCTACAATGTGATTTTCTGGATTTTATTTTCTCATTTTGTCTGTCATAGTTGACGTGTACCTATGATGAAAATGACAGGCCTCTCTCATCTTTTTAAGTGGGAGAACTTGCACAATTGGTGGCTGACTAAATACTTTTTTCCCCCACTGTACTGCTTGGATAGTTCCATCTGAGCCACTGTCTTAATCCCATTCTTTAACTTTTATTTTTGATTGAGTTGGAGACATGAATCCAACATATCATTTGTTAACAAGTTAATAGGCTATTTATTGTATTTCAAAAGTGATTTAAATTGTGTTTGATTGACAACGCAACCAAATATCAACATTTGAAAGAGATGTATCTTCTGTTTGGATAGTTCCATCTGTGCCACTGACTTAAGTCTGGCTTTAATTTCAGTTTGTCTACAAATTAATAATTGATATGATTTGATTTAGTCGTATTCTTGAACTCTGATATTTGGTTGAGATGGAGAAGTGAATCCAACATATCCATGTTTTATTTGTAGACAAACTGGAATTAAAGCCAGACTAAATATCATTAAATTTGAAATCAACCAGAGCTTGAAACCCGAGGCCTATTGTGTTGTCTATTGTTAGTTGAATTCTGGTTTGAATTCAAACAATAGCTGTTGATGACTTAGCAAATGCTATATAGGCCTAAATAGCATCATTGACGATTGATAAAGTACGGTCACATTTAATTTGCTCTGTTAAACCTACCCTTTGGAATGACTTAGACACCAACAGTAAATCTATTTAGTTTTTAAGTGGAAATCTCTCAACAATCATTCTCATGATAGCACATTGGTAGTAGTCAGTGACAAATATCATAGCTAAGCAGGGCTTGGTTAAAGCCCTGGATGGGTGACCAAAGGGTAGCTGTAGATAGATCAACTCTCTAGTAGAAGGAGCTGCCCAGCCTAATGTATTTTTTTTTCTGATAGTGGATATAACGTTGAAAATCTGACATTGTTTTAAAAGGTACAAATTCAACTTATTGTATACAAGGTGTGTGTGTTGAAATTTGGTTAACATGATATTATGATGACATAATCCTCTGGTTGATATTTCACCCTCAAAATAACAATTTATGTTGATTTATTTGTTCAAATCCCATGTAGCTTCCATGTAGATTCCATGTCACAATACGTTGACAAATTACGTTGAACCAATGTTGATTCAACCAGTTTGTGCCCAGTGTGTATTCTGTGTGGGGGAGAGAGAGAAAGAATGCAAACATTTAACAAATTTGACTATTTTAAATATAGTGACATGATTCCAGGTACAGGCAACATAGCTAGGGCTAAGTCTTACTTTCTTTAAAAAATAAATTAAATAAATTAAAAGCCAAAAAACGTATGTTAATTCCATCTTTGTTGGGTAAATCCTCTTGCTAACGGATTAGCCAGGAAAGCTAAAGAAAAACCTGAATCTGTCAGAGAGTAATGATGAACACATGGCAGTCGAACTAAAGCAGGAGAAGATTTCCTCCATTTTCAGAAGCCGAACGCAGCAGGACGGATGGTTTGTTTCACTCGTGTAATAGTCCATTATTCCCTCTAGGCTCTACTAATTATTTTAACTGTGGTGAGAGCCGCTAGCGAAGGCAGTGTTCATCTGCCTTGGGGGTTTTTCATTCAGCTTTTCTCACACAGTAGAACACACTGCTAGCCTCTGGGAATAATCTGTTCTTCTCACAGTGCAGGGTTCTCTTGTCTAAACTCTGTACTCTGTTCTCTAGTCTCTGTCTGAGGGAGATACAGGGAAACCCAAACACACAGCTCCATACTTCACTGTGTTCATGAAGAAAAGTAAATGAACACTCATCCTTCCTCAAGGCTGTCTGTGTGTGTGTGTGTGTGTGTGTGTGTGTGTGTGTGTGTGTGTGTGTGTGTGTGTGTTGTGTGTGTGTGTGTGTGTGTGTGTGTGTGTGTGTGTGTGTGTGTGTGTGTGTGTGTGTGTGCGTTTGTGTGTGCGTGCGTGCTTAAATGGAACAAGCCATTAAGATTTGTCTTTGGCTCTAACTAAACAAAACAATCAATATACCCTGAAGGAAAGTCAAAGAGCTCACTGACATCATGTGGTTATGTTAATAGCAGCCAGAAGTGGGATTGTGTCATCTGTACTAGGGTTGAATATTTTCCCGGCATTTTACAAAATGTTCCATCCCCAGAATAAATCACTTTTCTCCCGGGTAACCCGGTATTTCCCGGCAAAACCGGAAGTGTCATTAAAAAGCATTACAAAGCATATAGACACGTCTGTATTTGATTAAAGCTTTGATCAGCATGAACCTGATGCTACCTGAGCCTGATGAGCCATATATTAACGACAGGTAATGAGCCCATGCCCAAAAAAGCCCAAATGATTTTGCGGTTATCCAATACATACACTACATGACCAAAAGTATGTGGACAACTGCTGGTCGAACATCTCATTCCAAAATCACGGGCGTTGGTCCCCCCTTTGCTGCTATAACAGCCTCCACTCTTCTGTGAAGGCTTTCCACTAGATGTTGGAACATTGCTGTGAAGACTTGTTTCCATTCAGCCACAAGAGCATTAGTAAGGTCGGGCACTGATGTTGGGCGATTAAAAAAACAAGGTGACCCCGAAAGCCAGATGGAGATGGGTAAATTAGACACGCATTCGGTCTTCATATTACTGTAGCATAGACTATGTTGCAGCAAATGTAGACCTACCAGTCACAAGAAAAACAGTTACCAAGATGAGATGATAGGTCCACATGCGTTGTGAACTGCACTCCATACTGAGATGGGCTGTCTGTCCCCACCCTGAGCGTTGATGATTCATCATGTAGAGGCCGTAGAGAAGCCAGATTTAGACATCGCATATCATTTAAACGGTTCCATTTCACACCATGCTGTTCATATAAATAATTTATTATAATTTACCGGTTTCTCGCAGTTATTTATCCCGGGAAAAGGGAGTGGTTTTGGGTGGTAAATCTCAGTAACCGGGTTCCCACCATTCAACCCTAATATGTAAAAAAGCCTCTCAGCTATTCTACTTTGGATGTTAAAAAGTAACTGAAGCATTATGCTGAAATAGAGGCCTCCAAGAACCAACCCCCACAAACACACTCGGACAGGAAACGCATGCATGCAAGCACACACAACCATCAGCTCTTATGAAAGTTAAAATTTGCACCATTTCATTAGTTAAAGATGGAAAAGACGTTCACAGTGGTGGTGGTCTCGAATCAAAGCTGTGTACCGCTAAAGTAAACTACAACTCTGCATGTGTCTACTGTACACACCTCTGATGTGATACAGAGTTAATAAAACATGAATAAAAATTACATTATTTTGGTATATCTTTCATGGTTATTTATTTCCTATAATGACAGGCAGGCTCCAGTGACTCAGACCCTCCCCCTTCTCCTCACAGGATGATTTCCAGCATGCATTGCAAAAACAAATTGACTGCAGAGGCAAGAGAGATTGAGAATCAATATTTCACAACATCCATTCCTTATTCCTCCCTACAGCCACCAGGACAGATATGTTTCCTCCTCTTGAGATGGGCACACTGGTGCATACGGTCTCCTCTCCGTCCCCTCTCCGTCCCCTCTCCGTCTCCTCTCCGTCCCCTCTCCGTCTCCTCTCCGTCCCCTCTCCGTCCCCTCTCCGTCCCCTCTCCGTCCCCTCTCCGTCTCCTCTCCGTCCCCTCTCCGTCTCCTCTCCGTCTCCTCTCCGTCTCCTCTCCGTCCCCTCTCCGTCCCCTCTTCGTCCCCTCTCCGCAGATCAAATCAGATCAGGGGTCGTATGTATCAAGCATCTCAGAGTCAGAGTGCTAATCTAGGATCAGGACCCCCCTGTCCATGTAATATTATTAACTGTGATCTAAAAGGCTAAACTGATCAAGTCAGCAATCGTAATATGAGATGTCATTAAATACACCAACTGAAAAGCAGCTCAACCTCTCTGGACCAGAAGGAATATCCTACAATCCCATCCGTATTTATTTGAACAGTGATGCTAAAAATGTTTAATTTGTCTCTATACTCGAGCATTTTGGATTTGAGATCAAATGTTTTATATCAGGTGAGGTGACAGAATGTCACCATTTATTTTAGGTATTTTCATACATATCTGTTTTACCGTTGACACTTTTTGTGTTATAAGTAAATGGACAACTTCACTTGTGTATTACATTTAGTCGAAAGTTTAGTATTTGGTTCCATGTTCATAGCACACAATGACTACATCAAGCTTGTGACTCTACAAACTTGTTGGATGCATTTGCAGTTTGTTTTGGTTGTTTCAGATGATGTTGTGCCCAATAGAAATGGATGTTATATAATGTATTGTGTCAATATATTATATTATATTATATTATATATTATATTTTGGAGTCACTTTTATTGTAAATAAGAATATAATATGTTTCTGAACATTTCTATATTAATGTGGATGCTACCATGATTACGGAAAGTTACAGATGCACAAAGATCATGCCCCCAAAACATTCCAACCTCTCAACATTACAATAACAGGGGAGGTTAGCATTTTTGAGGGGGTTTGATATTTCTGCCTCTGTAACTTTCTCATTCATCATTATTCACGATTAATGCGTAATCATGGTATCATCCACATTAATGTAGAAGTATTCAGACAGAAGTATTCAGTACATTCTGTACTGTCGCCTCAGAAAACATTTTCTCAAAAAAAAAATGCTGGAGTATAGACCCAAATTAAATAATAATAATAATAATAATAATAATAATAATAATATGCCATTTAGCAGACGCTTTTATCCAAAGCGACTTACAGTCGTGCGTGCATACATTTTTGTGTATGGGTGGTCCCGGGATCGAACCCACTACCTTGGCGTTACAAGCGCTGTGCTCTAGCAGCTGAGCTACAGAGGACCAGTTTTAGAAATACAGAGGGAGTGTATATTATTTCAAACAAAAATAACTAGTAGATCTGTAGAGTGGAGGACTGGTGAACATCTAGTATACAAGACAAGCAGGCCAAATGTTCAGTATTGGGCAGTAGAGGCTGCAGATGGCACCAACAGCAGGACAACAGATAGACAGATACTATAGAAACACATTACGCTACAACATACTAAAACACTGTAGCTACGGCCAAGTACCATCTGCCCAGTGAGTAAGAGCCAGAGTTAACGTTATAGGGCCTACAGTGGTGTGGAGAGAGAGGGGGGAGAGAGTGAGTGAGAAAGAGAGTGAGAAAGAGAGGGGGGGAGAGAGAGGAGAGAGAGAGAGAGAGAGAGAGAGAGAGAGAGAGAGAGAGAGGGGTAGAGAACGAGCAAGGTGTGAGTGAGAGAGAGAGAGGGGGGGGGAGGAGAGAGAGGGAGAGAGAGAGAGGGGGAGAGTGAGTGAGCGAGGTGGTGAGAGAGAGAGAGCGCGAGAGGGGGGAGAGAGTGAGTGAGCGAGGTGGTGAGTGAGAGCAAGAGAGAGCGGGAGAGAGAGAGAGAGCGAGAGAGAGAGAGAGAGGGTGAGAGAGAGAGAGAGAGATGAGAGAGACAGAGAGAGAGAGAGAGAGAGAGAGAGAGCGAGAGTGAGAGCGAGAGGGGGGGAGAGCGAGAGGGGAGAGAGAGAGAGAGAGCGAGAGGGGGGAGAGCGAGAGGGGGGAGAGAGTGAGTGAGCGAGGTGGTGAGTGAGAGCGAGAGAGAGCGGGAGAGAGAGAGAGAGAGGGAGAGAGAAAGCGAGAGAGAGGGGGGGAGAGAGAGAGAGAGGGGGAGAGAGAGACGGGGAGAGGGGAGGGGAGAGAGAGAGAGAGGGGGAGAGAGAGAGAGAGGGGGAGAGAGTGAGTGAGCGTGGTGGTGAGTGAGAGCGAGAGAGAGCGGGGGAGAGAGAGAGAGAGGGAGAGAGAGAGCGAGAGAGAGGGGGGGAGAGAGAGAGAGAGGGGGGGAGGAGAGAGAGACGGGGGAGAGGGGAGGGGGGAGGAGGAGAGAGAGGGGGAGAGAGAGAGAGGGGAGAGGGGAGAGTGAGTGAGCGAGGTGGTGAGAGAGAGAGGGAGAGAGAGAGAGAGAGAGAGAGAGAGAGAGGAGAGAGAGAGAGAGAGAGAGAGAGGAGAAGAGGGGGAGAGAGAGTGAGTGAGCGGAGGTGGTGAGAGAGAGAGAGAGAGAGCGGGGAGAGAGAGAGAGACGAGAGGAGAGAGGGAGAGAGAGGGGGAGAGAGAGAGGGGGGGAGACAAGGAGAAAAGGGAGGGGGGAGAGCGAGCAAGGTGGTGA
>NW_028162071.1:0-14925 GCF_964263955.1 Coregonus lavaretus
TCTCGCTCTGTGTCTCGCTCTTGTGTCTCTCTAGCTAAGTCTCTCTCTCTCACTCGGTCGCTCGCTCTCTCCTCGCTCTCTCCTCTCTCGCTCTCGCTGTGTCCTCTCTCTCTTGCTGTGTCTCTCTCTCTTGCTGTGTCTCTCTCTTTCTCTCTGTGTCTCTCTTTCTCTCTGTTTCTCTCTCTCTCGCTGTGTCTCTCTCTCTTGCTCTTTCGTTTTGTCTCTCTCTCTCGCTGTGTCTCTCTCTCGCGCTGTGTCTCTCTCTCTCGCTGTGTCTCTGTCTCTCTGTCCCTCTCTCTTTCTCTCGCTCTCTCTCTCTCTGTCTTTCTCCCCCCTCTCTCTCGCACTCTCGCTTTTGCGCTCTCGCTCTCGCTCTGTCTCTCTGTGTCTCTGTCCCTCTCTGTCCCTCTCTCTGTCCCTCTCTGTCTCTCTGTCGCCCTCTCTCTCTCTCTCTAGGTCTTTCTCCCCCCCCCACTCTCTCTACACCCTGTTGTTGGTCCAGTCCTGTTGAGTTGGGAGTAACTTAGCAATTTGATGATTTAATATGAAATCATTATTCCAAGTGACTGCTATACAGGAAAGGGTTTTTAGTAGAAGTATGAATGGCGTGACATCTTCTGGGGAGGAAACATGATTGTTAACTTGTTTTGCAAGATATCTTTGTCATCCATAACCTCCCCTAAATGGATTCCACATGGAGAGTAGCCACAGCTAGCGGATATCTGCTTGATATCAAATGAAATGTAGAAAGTCTGTGCCAGAGTTGGATTGGAAAGCCTAGTACTGTACATGAAATCTCAGAAGAAATGCCACTATCCAGTGTATTCCATGTAGAACAAGGATCATCTCTTGGTTAATCTTCCCATGTTTCAAAGACAAACTCACCGTCAAACACTGGCTGTGAAGCGTTCTTTGTCTTTGGACATATTTTCACTCCATACCTGAATTTGAGGACTATGGATACCTCATTTAACCTTTATGGGCAGTATCAGTGGGCAAATGACATTTAAACAGCAACAAAAGGTTGCCTTTCCAACAGTGCAAAGTGCAGTATGGCATTTCAAATGGTGGTTGTGTGCCTTGTTTCTTAATTAACTGTTTAATTAAAATCATATTTTTCTCTGCTTCATAGTTGAAGTAAACATTTATATTTTTCGGACTGAGACGTAGTAACAAGAGTGTGCAGCAGTGGAGGCTGCTGAGGGGAGGACGGCTCATACTAATGGCTGGAACGGAGTTCAATGGCTGCAATGGAGTGAATGGAGTGGTATCACACATGTTCGATACCATTCCTTTGACTCCATTTCAGCCATTATTATGAACCGTCCTCCCCTCAGCAGCCTCCACTGGTGTGCAGTGTAGGGCATTACCTTTTATCCAACCCTAAAGCCAGTTCTATGAATCTATTGTTTGCTAGTAATGGAATGCAGCGTATAACAATGATGTGTAGTGACTCATCCATCTGATCACAGCAATAATGTTGTGTTTAGGTGTTTCATTCCACACAATCTAATTATGATTGAACAATAGAGGAAACATTCAAACTGCAGTTCAATTTCCTGACTGATGCAATTTATTGTAATGCCCTCAACCACTTATTCATATGATTGAAGTGGCTGATTAGGAGGCTCTATGTTTTTTGGCATCATTCTCTGGGCTAAAAATGCAGTCTTGTGATATTCCCACACAGACACTATTTTCTTTTTACTTTTCCCCAATCAGTTATGCTGCTTTACATGTCTGATTGCATCTTGAATTCCATTGATGGTGTCCAAGTGAGGCTATTGCACATGGGAAAGACTGGCAGCTATTTTACTGGTCTTTGCAGTTGCTTTCTCAACTCACTTTCTCAATTTCACCCTCAACCGGACTGAATGACATGAAGGGCGGCAGGTAGCTTAGTGGGTAAGAGTGTTGTGCCAGTAACCGAAAGGTCGCTGGTTCTAATCCCCGAGCCGACTAGGTGAAAAATCTGTCGATGTGCCCTTAAGCAAGGCACTTAACCCTAATTGCTGATGTAAGTCGCTCTGGATAAGAGCGTCTGCTAAATGACGTAAATGTAAGTGTTACTTTATTGCACCCGTGTTATTCCTTAGGAGTCTATTGAGTCAATCTAAGTAACATCATTTAAAAAATCCCCATCAAAATCTGTCAGTTTAAGCTAGAGATATCAGTTTTTTTCCATTGTCTCAATACACCGCATCCGCCAATTTCAACCTTCCGCATCTGCGGTGGAAGGTGGCTGAGCTACAGCGGTGTTTGTCAGACCATGAGACCATGATACCTTCTCTTGAAAACGTCTGTGGCATCCGAACAGTTTGGCCTACAAAACGAATATAACCACTCCATGGAAAGATGAGACCCACACGATCACGGTGGGAAGTCGGTTCAGCCGATGTGCAAACTTCTGTCTGTAGCATCCGAACCGTTTGGGCTACAAACTAATACCCCACTATGGAAAGGGGATATTCTCACAAACATGGTGGTGTTCTCCGTTTTGCTTTACAGCCCTCACAAGTGTCACGGGACTCACCTGAAGGTAACCCGGTACCAGTTTGAAAAACGAATGCGAGTATGAAAATAGTTACAGTTGAAGTTGGAAGTTTACATACACCGTAGCCAAATACATTCAAACTCAGTTTTCCACAATTCCTGACATTTAATCCTAGTAAAAATTCCCTGTCTTAGGTCAGTTAGGATCATCACTTTATTTTAAGAATGTGAAATGTCAGAATAATAGTAGAGTGATTTATTTAAACTTTTATTTCTTTCATCACATTGCCAGTGGGTAAAAGTTTACATACACTCAATTAGTATTTGGTAGCATTGCCTTTTAATTGTTTAACTTGGGTCAAACGTTTCGGGTAGCCTTCCACAAGCTTCCCACAATAAGTTGGGTGAATTTTGGCCCATTCCTCCTGACAGAGCTTGTGTAACTGAATCAGGTTTGTAGGCCTCCTTGCTTGCACACGCTTTTTCAGTTATGCCAACACATTTTCTATAGGATTGAGGTCAGGGCTTTGTGATGGCCACTCCAATACCTTGACTTTGTTGTCCTTAAGCCATTTTGCCACAACTTTGGAAGTATGCTTGGGGTCATTGTCCATTTGGAAGACCCATTTGTGACCAAGCTTTAACTTCCTGACTGATGTCTTGAGATGTTGCTTCAATATATCCACATAATTTTCCTTCCTCATGATGCCATCTATTTTGTGAAGTGCAGCAGTCCCTCCTGCAGCAGACCCGGGCGCGTGGGATGCCCACGGTGGAACTCTGTCAGGAGGGATGGATCGAGGATGTCCCTCCTAGGCACCCAGCACCGTTCCTCCGGACCGTATCCCTCCCACTCCACGAGATACTGGAGACCACTCCTCCGGCGCCTCGAGTCCAATATAGTCCGGACCCTGTACGCCGGTGCCCCCTCGATGTCCAAAGGGGGTGGAGGGGTCTCTCCTATCTCCTCCTCTTGGAGTGGACCAGCTACCACCGGCCTGAGAAGAGACACATGGAACGAGGGGTTAATATTTTTGTACTCAATAGGCAGTTGTAACCTGTAACACACCTCGTTCAATCTTCTCAGGACTTTGAAGGGCCCTACAAACCGCTGACCCAGCTTCCGGCAGGGCAGGCGGAGGGGCAGGTTTCGAGTCGAGAGCCAGACTCGATCTCCCGGTGCGTACACCGGTGCCTCACTGCGGTGGCGATCGGCGCTCGCCTTTATTTGACGGATGGCCCGCTGCAGATGGACATGGGCAGCGTCCCACGTCTCCTCCGAGCGCCGAATCCACTCGTCCACCGCAGGGGCCTCGATCTGGCTCTCGTGCCACGGTGCCAGGACCGGCTGATACCCTAAAATACACTGGAAAGGTGTTAATCCGGTGGAGGAGTGGCGGAGAGAGTTCTGGGCCATCTCTGCCCAGGGGATATACCTCGACCACTCCTCCGGCCGGTCCCGGCAATAGGACCTCAAAAACCTACCCACATCCTGGTTCACACGTTCTACCTGCCCATTGCTCTCTGGGTGGTACCCCGAGGTAAGGCTAACCGAGACCCCCAGGCGTTCCATGAATGCCCCCCAGACTCTGGAGGTGAACTGGGGACCTCGGTCGGACACAATATCCTCGGGGACCCCATAGTGCCGGAACACGTGGGTAAATAGGGCCTCGGCGGTCTGTAGGGCAGTAGGGAGACCCGGCAGTGGGAGGAGACGACAGGCCTTAGAAAACCGATCCACAACGACCAAAATGATGGTATTACCCTGGGAAGGGGGTAGATCGGTCACAAAATCCACCGAGAGGTGGGACCATGGTCGTTGTGGAACGGGCAGAGGATGTAACTTACCCCTGGGCAAATGTCTAGGTGCCTGACACTGGGCACACACCGAGCAGGAGGAGACATAAACCCTCACATCCCTGGCTAACGTTGGCCACCAGTATTTCATGCTAAGACAGTGCAATGTCCGGCCAATACCTGGATGTCCAGAGGAGGGTGATGTATGAGCCCAATAAATAAGTCGATCACGAATCTCGAGCGGAACGTACGTCCACCCCACAGGACACTCGGGGGGAGTAGGGTCGGTACGCAGTGCCCGCTCGATTTCTGAATCGACCTCCCATACCACAGGAGCCACCAAACAAGACTCCGGCAGTATGGAAGTAGGCTCGTTGGACCTCTCCTCTGTGTCATACCGCCGGGACAGGGCGTCTGCCTTACCATTCTGGGACCCAGGGATGTATGTGATCTTAAAAACGAACCAGGTTAGGAACATGTTCCACCTAGCCTGACGAGGGTTCAATCTCCTAGCTGCCCGGATGTACTCCAGGTTACGGTGATCCGTCAGAATGAGGAAAGGGTGTTGAGCCCCCTCAAGCCAATGCCTCCACACCTTTAGGGCCTGGACTACGGCTAACAGCTCCCTGTCCCCAACATCATAGTTACTCTCCGCCGAGCTGAGCTTCTTGGAGTAGAACGCACAGGGGCGGAGTTTAGGTGGCGTGCCGGACCGTTGTGATAGAACTGCCCCAATACCGGTCTCGGACGCGTCTACCTCTACTTGGAATGGGTAAGAGGGATCCGGATGCGCCAGCACAGGAGCTGAGGTGAACAGGTTCTTCAGTTTGACAAATGCCCTGTCCGCCTCAGCCGACCACTGCAAACGCACCGGACCCCCCTTTAGCAGAGATGTAATGGGAGCTGCAACCTGTCCAAAACCCCGAATAAACCTCCGGTAGTAATTAGCAAAACCCAAGAACTGCTGCACCTCTTTTACAGTGGTTGGAGTTTGCCAATTACGCACAGCCGATACCCGGTCTACCTCTATCTCCACGCCAGACGCGGACAACCGATAACCCAAAAAGGAGACGGACTCCTGGAAGAACAGGCATTTCTCTGCCTTGACATACAAGTCATGCTCCAACAGTCGTCTCAATACTCGGCGCACCTGGGCTACATGCTCGGCTCGTGTAGAAGAATACACTAGAATGTCGTCAATGTACACCACTACACCCTGCCCATGCATGTCCCGGAAAATCTCGTCAACAAAGGATTGGAAGACTGAAGGAGCATTCATTAACCCGTATGGCATGACGAGATACTCGTAATGACCCGAGGTGGTGCTAAATGCTGTTTTCCATTCATCCCCCTCCCTAATGCGCACCAAATTGTACGCGCTCCTGAGATCCAACTTTGTGAAGAACCGCGCTCCGCGTAATGACTCCGTCATCGTCGCAATCAGTGGCAGTGGGTAACTGTATTTCACTGTGATCTGATTGAGACTACGGTAATCAATACACGGGCGCAATCCCCCGTCCTTCTTCTTCACAAAGAAGAAACTCGAGGAGACCGGAGAAGTGGAGGACCGTATGTATCCCTGTGCCAAGGACTCAGCTATGTAAGTCTCCATAGCCGCAGTTTCCTCTTGAGACAGGGGATACACATGACTCCGGGGAAGAGCTGCTCCTGTCTGGAGATTTATCGCACAGTCCCCCTGTCTATGAGGAGGTAGCCGTGCTGCCCTCGATTTGCTAAACACAAGTGCTAAATCCTCATACTCGGGGGGAATGCGCAGTGCGGGCACTTGGTTCGGACTCTCTACCGAGGTCGCCCCTATGGAAACACCTAGACATCTCCCTACACACTGGGCAGACCACTCCATAAGAGCCCTCTGTTGCCACGCTATGGTAGGATTGTGGGTGCTTAACCAGGGAAGGCCCAACACCACTGGGTACGCAGGAGAGTCAATCAGATAGAACTGAATTATTTCCTCATGACCCCCCTGCGTCGTCATCGTCAGTGGTGCTGTGACATCCCTGATCAGCCCCGACCCCAACGGCCGGCTGTCTAATGCGTGGACAGGGAATGGAACTTCTACCGGCCGAAGGGGAATTCCTAACCTAGCACAAAATGCCCGATCAATAAAGTTCCCAGCTGCGCCTGAATCTACTAGCGCCTTATGCTGGGAATGAGGTGCCACCTGTGGGAAACTCACAGGAATACTCATGTGACCAACAGAGAGCTCTGGGTAAGTGGGGCGCCTACTCACCTGAAATGACTCCCCAGTGCGTGACCTGTTGTCCCCTCTCTCAGAAGACCCTCCCCAGCACCTGGCCGCGGTGTGTCCTCCACGGCCACAGTTGGTGCAGGGGGTGGCCCCCCTCGGGTTCTCCCTCCTCCTCTCTCTAGCGCCAGCACCCCCGAGCTCCATAGGAATTGGCTCGGAGGTGCTGGAGGATGGAATGGACGACCCCCACTCGGGACGTCCGCGGGTGGCCAGCAGGGTGTCGAGCCGGATGGAGATGTCCACCAGCTGGTCGAAGCATAGGTTGGTGTCCCTGCAGGCCAGCTCACGACGAACGTCCTCTCGCAGGCTACACCGGTACTGGTCGATGAGGGCCCTCTCATTCCATCCTGCATCCGCAGCTAACGTCCGGAACTCCAGTGCGAACTCCTGTGCGCTCCTCTTCTCCTGTCGGAGGTAGAACAGACGCTCCCCCGCCGCCTTCCCTTCAGGTGGGTGATCGAAGACTGCCCGGAAGCGGCGGGAGAACTCCGCGTAGGTGATGGTAGCGGCGTCTATTCCCCTCCATTCGGCGTTGGCCCACTCCAACGCCTTTCCGGATAGACAGGAGATGAGGGCGGAGACGCTCTCGTATCCCGAGGGCGCTGGGTGTATAGTAGCCAGGTATAGTTCTACCTGCAGGAGAAACCCCTGACACCCGGCTGCAGAACCGTCATATGCCCTCGGGAGCGAGAGCCGAATACCACTGGGTTCCGGCGCTGAGAGAGGAGGACTGACCGGTGGTGATGGGATGGTGTATGAGGACGTGGGCACCTCTCCATTAGCCAATCGGTGCAGAGTGTTGGACACCTCGCCCAGAACGGCCTCCAGTTGCCGGATCATGGAGTCCTGATAACTGAGCCGTTCCTCTAGCGACCTGGGTGCCGTCGCTGATCCTGCTGACTCCATAGTTGGTGTGTTGTTCTGTCAGTATGGACCCGATGTGGATGTGATGAGGAGTCAGGCGCAGGACACAGAGGTTTAGTCCAACAAACTTTACTCGTACAAAGTGGAAAAATATCCAAGACACGACCTCGAAAACCAGAGGCGAGTGAAATACGCAACATGCGTAAAACTAAACAAAACATATAGAGCGCAAAACACGCAGCTCCAAACGACACGCGGACAACAACACACAATCTAACTAACACAAAACACGGAACTTATAGGACACGTAATTAGGACACAAACAGACACAGGTGTACCAGACAGACCAAAGCAATCAACACACGAAACATACAACGGTGGCAGCTAGTATTCCGGGGACGGCGAACGCCGAAGCCTGCCCGAACCAGGAGGAGGAGCAGCCTCGGCCGAAACCGTGACAATGATGCTGTTACCCCCGTGCTTCACGGTTGGGATGGTGTTCTTTGGCTTGCAAGCAAACCCCCTTTTCCTCCAAACATAACGATGGTCATTATGGCCAAACTGTTCTGTTTTTGTTTCATCAGACCAGAGGACATTTCTCCAAAAAGTACAATCTTTGTCCCCAAGTGCAGTTGCAAACCGTAGTCTGGCTTTTTTATGGCAGTTTGGAGCAGTGGCTTCTTCCTTGCTGAGCGGCCTTTCAGGTTATGTCGATATAGGACTCATTTTATTGTGGATATAGATACTTGTGTACCTGTTTCCTCCAGCATCTTCACAAGGTCCTTTGATGTTGTTCTGGGATTGATTTGCCTTGAAATACATCCACAGGTACACCTCCAATTGACTCAAATTATGTCAATTAGCCTATCAGAAGCTTCTAAAGCCATGACATTATTTTCTGGAATTTCCAAGCTGTTTAAAGGCACAGTCAACTTAGTGTATGTAAACTTCTAACCCACTAGAATTGTGATACAGTGAATTACAAGTGAAATAATCTGTCTGTGAACAATTGTTGGAAAAATTACTTGTGTCATGCACAAAGTAGATGTCCTAGCCAACTTGCCAAAACTATAGTTTGTTAACAAGAAATTTGTGAAGTGGTTGAAAAACGAGTTTTAATGACTGCAACCTAAGTTTATGTAAACTTCCAACTTCAACTGTATTTGCTAACAAAAAGAAGGGGTTAAATATGTGTAAAAACAAACAACAATATTTCCTGAACTTTGTTGTATCTCCTAAATATAAGACAGACACTTCAAAACCTTAATCCTTGTGATTGTTTTTTGGACTGTCTGTTTTGCCATTTCTGAATGTGTTTGTTAGTCAATGTGTTTCTATGGGCTATAGTAGTAAAGGCCAAATTCAGCTAAACAAATGTATACCTACAGGGGTCCTAAAATAAATAGCTAAATGATCCATGGTATGACCCTCTTTAAACAATTTCATAAGTTAGCTTAGACTTGTAGAGGTTACAACAGCAATAATGTATGCATTTATACATGTCTGAAAAACATACTGTAAGCATGTCCATTTTAGTGACTTGTCCATGTCAAGTTGCCAGAATGATATGATTGCACGAGTACTATTAATAAAAACTAAGCCTTTCCCTAATTTTGTCAGTCACCAAAATAATTCCCTGTTGTATTTCATTACGTCTTGGTCAAGGGCCCAGTTTGTCACACAGACACATGTGCAGTACATCTGAGATGTGTGTGTCTGTATGTCGATGACTAGCCCTCTTCATCTAGTGAACATAAACCATCTCTAAGTAAATACAGATCTTTCTTGATATATACAGCTGCTTTCATGTGACCAAATGTAGCCATTTAGCCATAGGGTATGGTTCTGGTCGTTCATGACTCCAGTCTGATTCCTCTGATTCATCCAACATTAGTCATGATGATGTCATCCACATCCAGCCAGTTGACTGATGCTTTCTTTCACTCCTTTGATCTATTTGCAATGGTCTACTTTCAGCTGCACTCATTATCACAGCTAGTAGCTGACTCATCATGACTAATGATAAATTGAATTGAATCTAATGTCTCTCTCTCTGTCTGTGTCTGCAGCACCAAAGAGTGACCACAGGTTGGTGGACAAGACCAAGATGTCTGTGAAGGCTGCTGGGCTGCAGCGATCTCGTTCTGACGCTGGGAGGGAACACCTTCCGCAGCACCGGGAACTCCGCAAGCCCCCATCTGGCCTGGTCAAGCCCTCCGCCGGGGCCTCATTCGGCTACAAGAGGCCCCCGACCACCAGCACCGCCACCGTTATGACAGCAGGGGGCAGCACCATCTCTAGTGGCTCTGCCACCGTGGGCAAGATGCCCAAGTCCTCTGGCATCCCTGTGAAGCCTCTGGGAGGAGGAGGAGGAAGAGGGGGACGTAAGAACAGCTTTGACGCCACCGGCAGTGAGGAGGGGGGCTTCCTGGGGCCCAGTGCCCGTAACAGCCTCCAGTACCGCAGCCTGCCACGCCCCGCTAAGTCCAGCACCCTCAGCCTGATCAGCCGCCCTGGGTCGGCCCGGCCCGCCAGCAGTAGCATGGACCCCGGCCTGCTCAGTCTGAAGCCTCTCTCCATGGCCTGCCCTGGCCCCAGGGGGAAAGAGCCCGGCAGTGGAAGCACTAAAGGGGGCAGTCGAGGAGGGAGCACAGGCCCTGTCAACCAGACAGACAGGGAGAAGGAGAAGGAGAGGGCTAAGGCCAAGGCAGTGGCGTCTGATATGGACTCCCTGTGTGGCTCCCTGAAGATGGAAGACTGTCAGGGTGATTCCACTGGGGAGGCCAGCGCCAAACTGCAAGGGCTGCGGAGGGCCAGCACCAGCAAAAACCCTGAGCTCTCCTCACCCACCACTCAGAGGTAAAGTCACCATCCAGATACATTCCTACAGTACATTACAATTGTGCAATTTTTTGTTACAGTATTCTTTTTGCGGGGGTATGGGGTTTATAGAATAATCGACATGTATTACTGTGTTAGTATCGACCCAGTTTGCTCAGCTGAATGTTTTAAGACGTTTTAGTAAACTACTTTAAACTACTTAAACCGCTTTATAGACATAAGAGAACATCACAGCAAGAAAACAAGTAACTGTCATTTTGTGTGTCGTGTTTTGCATTCATGTCTTTTTCATGCCAGCCTGAGGACAGGACCAGAACAGCAGGGTCTCTGGAGCTGGATGGTGCCGGATCTGACATTCTGTGTCTCGTGTTTAATTCATAGGATGCTGAGCTGCAAATCTCTGGGTCGGCCTCCCAGCCTGGCACACCTGGACAAGGTCAACTCCAACAGCCTGGACTCGTGCGTGACCATCCAGGACCTTCCTCCCAAAGTGCCCCCCTACTCCAAGCTCCAGGACCTGGCTGGGTCCGGGTCACGCAGCACGATCCCCCGGGGCCTCACCCCAAGCCCGGCCCCCGTCCTGCACCTCGACTCCCCCAGTTGCTACCCCAGCCAGACCCTGTCCATGGGCGGCTCTCCGCTGCTCTACCCCAAACTGTCTGGCCTGCACCGCAGCATGGAGTCACTGCCCCTCACCATGAGTGTTCCTCCCAGTGGAGGATATATCCGGGCAGAGTCCAGAGACAGGGACAGGGACAGGGACAGGGAGGAGACGAGGAGCACGGGGACCTGGGGTGCTGGGAGCAGGACCTCCCTCAATCTCCCAGACAGGTGGGTCTCGACAGGAGCAAGACCCTGATGATGGGGTGGAATGGGTTGGGGAACCCTGTACTTCACCAGTCAGTATCTGTATGTAGGAACATACAATGATCAAACTATGTTGCCATCTTTCTACTGCAACTGAGATAGTATTAATAACAAGATGTTCTGTGATCAACAGGTTTAACACTGGTTTATCATGGACTGTTTGATAGCAGAAAAGGTAATTCTTGTTGTCCTGTTCTTTCTGTTCCAGTTTGCAAACGGACAGGAACACCTTACCCAAGAAAGGATTAGGATATGTCAAGTAAGTTTGTCATCGTTTTCCGACACATTTGCTGTATCAAATGTACAAATGATGTAGTATCTTTATCGTCCGAGGCGCATGTTTAATTGTTGCTTTCTTCTCTATGCCCTGCTCCAGTCGCTACAGCTCTGGTCTGTCAGAAGGTCAGTTGGAGGGTAAGGAGAGGCGTCACTCTCACACCGCAGTGAGCCTGTTGGAGAGTGAGAGCCCCCCTCAGCTGCCATCACCCACCCACAAGCCCCACCTCTCCTCTGGCAAGGCTGTCCTCACCAACGTGGGTGAGTCTCAGTCTACTGCACCTTTATCCATCCACAGCCCTGCAGCTCTGAAGGCTAACTGGCAAACTCTGTCTAACTCTAAACTTTCATTTAGACAAATCTCCCTGCTGGTTTGTATTTCCACACGGATACTTTTGAAAGGTTTAAGGCACAGGTTGAAAGCTACAATATCAGCCCGGTAGCAGCTGATGCATTTACTTTGAGTATGAACCAGTCCGTGCGACACAGGGCCTCCTGTAGCTCAATTGATAGAGCATGGCGCTTGCAACGCCAGGGTTGTGGGTTCGATTCCCATGGGGGGCCAGTATGAAACAAATGTATGCACTCACTAACCGTAAGTCTCTCTGGATAAGAGCATCTGCTAAATGACTAAAATGTAAAATTTAATAGGTCATGTTGAATTAAAGAAACACGTAACGTTTCTTTAAAATGAACCTCTGAGTACAGTAAATGTGTATCCGCTGAAGTACAGTAACACCCTGTTGACGTTATAGTTCAGGAATTGTTCCTAATCATATTCATAACGAATCAAGTTACATAGTTTTATATATATATATATATATATATATATATATATATATGTTATGAAAAGATTTGGCTGTGTCTGTGAAATATGATGATCTCTTATATGTGTACTGATTATGCAGGAGATATAAAAGACACTCTGAGTAAAGCAATGCTATGCATGTATATACATACTGTATATCACTGTGACTGTTGTGGAACCTGAGTGTCTACTTACACTGAGTCATCAGGCTGAGGTGCCTCCCCTCGGGAGTGTGTGTGAGTGTGTTTTTGAGTGAGTGAGTATGTGGTGTACGTGCTTGTCTCATACAGTTTCTGTGCCAGTCTGCCTCTTACCCATGCCAACCTTCCTGCCCTCCCAGTTGCCCCCATCCCGAGCAGTGCCTGTGCCCCCAGGATAACCCGCTCCAACAGTATCCCCACCAACGACGCGGCCTTCGACCTGTACGGCTCCTCTCCACTGGGCAGCACCATGTCACTGGCCGACCGGCCCAAGAGCATGATGCGCTCTGGATCCTTCCGCGACCGCGAGCCTGGGGATGACTGTGAGACAGCTAGCACATGTAAGTAACCTGTATACAAATATATCATTCCATTTCTATGGCTGGCCCCTATGGCTCCATTTCTATGGCTGGCCCCTATGGCTCCATTTCTAAAGCTGGCCACTATGGCACCATTTCTAAAGGTGGCCACTATGGCACCATTTCTAAAGGTGGCCCCTATGGCACCATTTCTAAAGGTGGCCCCTATGGCTCCATTTCTAAAGGTGGCCCCTATGGCTCCATTTCTTAAGGTGGCCCCTATGGTTCCATTTCTAAAGGTGGCCCCTATGGCTCCATTTCTAAAGGTGGCCCCTATGGTTCCATTTCTAAAGGTGGCCCCTATGGTTCCATTTCTAAAGGTGGCCCCTATGGTTCCATTTCTAAAGGTGTCCCCTATGGCTCCATTTCTAAAGCTGGCCCCTATGGCTCCATTTCTAAAGCTGGCCCATGTTGGCTTGTCCTTCTACTACTGCTGATAAAGAAACCAGGTTTGAGGTACAATACGGCGAACTTAGAAAATGAGGCGTCTGGTAAGTACACGGGGGCCACCATCTTTATGCACTTTCGCCATTTCCATTTGAGCGACTGTGTTGACTTTCTATTTATTCACTCCCTGAATAGACTGAAGGGAAACTGATCTTACCCCAACCCTGTGAAGCACATTCCCCTGATGTTGCAGGCCCCCAGCCTAGACAACCCTCTAATGGTCTCCTTGAGGCTGTGTTCTCAATATAGAGAGAGAAAGGGAGCAAGAGAAAGAGAGAGAGAGTGTTCTAATGTTGCAGGCCCCCGGCCTAGACAACCCTCTAATGGTCTCCTAGACAACCCTCTAATGGTCTCCTAGACAACCCCCAAATGTCTCCTTGACAACCTTTGTGTCTAGTAGTGTCCTTGAGGCTGTGTTCTTAGTACAGAGAGAGGGAGAGAGGGGAGAGGGAGAGAGGGGGAGAGGGAGAGAGGGAGAGAGGGGGAGAGGGAGAGAGGGGGAGAGGGAGAGAGGGAGAGAGGGGGAGAGGGGGAGAGGGGGAGCGGGTGAGAGGGATAGAGGGGGAGAGGGAAGAGAGGGAAAGGGAGAGAGGGGGAGAGGGGTAGAGGGAGAGAGGGAGGGGGAGATGGAGAGAGGGGGAGAGGGGGAGCGGGAGAGAAGGGGAGAGGGGGAGTGGGAGAGAGGGGGAGAGGGAGAGAGGGGGAAAGGGGGAGCGGTGGAGAGGGGGAGAGGGGGAGAGGGAGAGAGGGGGAGAGGGGGAGCGGGGTGAGAGGGATAGAGGGGGAGAGGGAAGAGAGGGAAAGGGAGAGAGGGGGAGAGGGGTAGAGGGAGAGAGGGGGAGATGGAGAGAGGGGGAGAGGGGGGAGCGGGAGAGAAGGGGAGAGGGGGAGTGGGAGAGAGGGGGAGAGGGAGAGAGGGGGGAAAGGGGGAGCGGTGGAGAGGGGGAGAGGGGGAGAGGGAGAGAGGGAGAGAGGGGGAGAGGGGTAGCGGGAGAGAGGGGGAGAGGGAGAGAGGGGGAGAGGGGGAGGGGGAGAGGGAGAGGGGGAGAGGGAGAGAGGGGGAGAGGGAGAGACTCCATGTTAGATGTGCGTTATGTAAAGGTGTAATGAGGTGACCCAGTTTGTCTCTGTCACTCCTCTAAAGTCATTCATCTCTTCTTCAACATTGTCAGTGTTGGGTTATGTTTTATATTGTTTTCTATGAATTACTTATATACTGCCACAGGTCAACTGTAATTCATACCTTTTTGTATATCTACACTCACAGAAGCAGGTTTACTGGATATAACGTATTTTTTACAAATCTGAATACGATAAATTCATCACATTGTAGCATATTCTGTGAAGTCTGGAGATGGCAGTATTAAACATGTTGAATGTTTTTGCTCTCTCTCTGTCTCTCTCTCTCTGTATCTCTGTCTCTCTTTTCTCTCTGTCTCTCTCTCTCTCTCTCTCTCTGTCTCTTTCTCTGTCTCTGTCTCTGTCTCTGTCTCTGTCTCTGTCTCTCTCTCTCTGTCTCTTTCTCTCTCTGTGTCTCTGTCTCTCTCTCTCTCTCTCTCTCTCTCTCTCTCTCTCTCTCTCTCTCTCTCTCTCTCTCTCTCTCTCTCTCTCTCTCTGTCTACCATTCTCTGGCTCTATCTCTGTCTCTCTCTCTCTGGCTCTCTCTGTCTCTCTCTGTCTCTCTCTCTCTCTCTCTGCCTCTCT
>NW_028162070.1:0-40000 GCF_964263955.1 Coregonus lavaretus
ACCAGAAAGATCAGAAAACGTGAGACGTTAGTCCACACGTTTGAAATGGAGAAACTATGAAACTCTCAACCTCTACATGAGGTGAAGAAGAAGACAATGCACTAGACCTTATCATTTCAGTCTGCAGCTGGCATGTATAGTCGTCTAGAGAACTTTCACTAAAGACACGAGGTGGGAAGGACAATCCCTCTCAGACAACCGCTGGTACATCTGAAGTATCCATTCTAACCAGCACTACGACCAGAAACTCTACCAAGGACATTGGGATCTCTGGTGGGCAAACCAGAGTCCTACATCATCAACTTAACTATCGAGGACAGCTACACGTAAATACATGTTGCATTTCTAATCCGAATGAGCATTATTAAGGTGCATAAGTATTATGATTACTGTGAGCATAGTTTCCAAATAAACCACGATAGTTTGAATCTCTGTCTCTCCCTTCCATTCTGACCCCCCCACTACCCAAGCATTCATGCTAATGTTAGTCCAGTCCACTAGGGACCTGTTTTCATTGTATTAAGTTAGTAATCAAAAACCTATATGTTTTTGTATTGTTTTATTATTTAGTTAGTTAGTAAATAAATGATTAAGCCAATTTGTGTATTGCTGATTCATCAATAAGGTTAGGGTTCTTGCAGGTTCAAGGATTATGCGATGTTCAGAATGAGACTGATAAGAGGTAATTATTTAATAAGTGACTGTTATCGATATATAACATATATATCTTCTAAGAGTTTAATTCGGGAGATGGTAACTCGTTAAACAACTTCTTCCGTGGTGCCCCAAATTCCTAATGAGTTAATTGTTACATGATTAATTTAATCGAGTGACAATTAAACATAGTTAGGTGATTCGATAAATAACAGTTATACATTAAAGTAAGTCACGTCACGACATTGTATAGAAATCAAGTCCCACACACACATCCACACGCACATCCACACACAAAGATTTAGGCTGTTCCCTCGGATCCAAAGCCAGGTCATTAAGACTCCTCTAGGATCCAAAGCCCAGGTCATTAAGACTCCTCTAGGATCCAAAGCCCAGGTCATTAAGACTCCTCTAGGATCCAAAGCCCAGGTCATTAAGAATCCCCTACGATCCAAAGACCAGGTCATTAACACTCCTCTAGGATCCAAAGCCAGGTCATTAAGACTCCTCTAGGATCCAAAGCCAGGTCATTAAGACTCCTCTAGGATCCAAAGCCAGGTCATTAAGACTCCTCTAGGATCCAAAGCCAGGTCATTAAGACTCCTCTTGGATCCAAAGCCCAGGTCACTAAGACTCATCTAGGATCAAAAGCCCAGGTCATTTGATATTTTGTTGTACAGCCTGGCAGCCTTCCTTAAATTATCAAAAAGGGACAACTTGAGTCATGCTTGAACAGTGTTGTGTTTGGCAGGGTAATATATCCTAAAGGTGAGTGTTCCACACAACTCTCATATCATTTATCTCTCCCTGGCCCATGTCTCCTGCTAGTTAATTAATTGAAGTGCCAACATCAAAGGAACAATGATGAATTTATGAAAATAAGTTAAGGTCCTCAAAGACATCCTGCTTTTTTTCTTTGACCAACCTCTTCCTGTCCATGTAGACTGTACCGATCACTTAAAGAGGCCATCAGCAAGTACTTTGTGAACCAAGCTTTCACATTGGTGGAAGAATACAGTCCCTGTTTAGTACAGCTCTGAAATGTAATTTCTCAAAAGTAAAATGTCACTAACGGTCCCATTGATGATGCACTCACTATTCCAAATGTAAGTTACAGAGTATGATATGGTGCTGCATAAGGTAAATCATGTTTCATAATACAATCAAATAAACTGCATACTGAAATCCCTATGAAGATGATGTCACAGTGCTTGATTGATTGAAGAAGCTCATCACTATTCCCAAACTTGGAATGTATGGCATATACACTACCAGTCAAAAGTTTGGACACACCTCCTCATTCAAGGGTTTTTCTTTATTTTTACTATTTTCTACATTGTAGAATAATAGTGAAGATATCAAAACTATGAAATAACATATATGGAATCATGTAGTAACCAAAAAAGTGTTAAACAAATCAAAATATAGGTCGAGAGCCATGCGTCCTCCAAAACACGACTCTGCCAAGTCGCACTGCTTCTTGACACACTGCTCGCTTAACCCGGAAGCCAGCCGCACCAATGTGTTGGAGGAAACACCGTCCAGCTGGTGACTGAAGTCAGCTTGCAGGCGCCCGGCCCACCACAAGGAGTCGCTAGAGCGTGATTGGACAAGGAAATCCCGATCGGCCAAACCCTCCCCTAACCCGGACAACGCTGGGCCAATTGTGCGCCGCCTTAGACTTCTGCACCACTCGGGAGGCCCTCTGGAGCAGGTTTACATCAAGGATCTCTCTGTACTTTGCTCCGTTCATCTTTGGCTCGATCCTGACTAGTCTCCCAGTCCCTGCCGCTGCCACCACCATGCTTCACTGTAGGGATGGTGCCAGGTTTCCTCCAGACGTGACGCTTGGCATTCAGGCCAAAGAGTTCAATCTTGGTTTCATCAGACCAGAGAATCTTGTTTCTCATCGTCTGAGAGTCTTTAGGTGCCTTTTGGCAAACTCCAAGCAGGCTGTCATGTGCCTTTTACTAAGGAGTGGCTTCTGTCTGGCAACTCTACCATAAATGCCTGATTGGTGGAGTGCTGCAGAGATGGTTGTCCTTCTGGATGGTTCTCCCATCTCCACAGAGGAACTCTAGAACTCTGTCAGAGTGAACATCGGGTTCTTGGTCACCTCTCTGACCAAGGCCCTTCTCTCCCGATTGCTCAAATCATCTCCAATCAATTGAATTTACCACAGGTGGACAACAATCAAGTTGTATTCACATCTCAAGGATGATCAATGGAAACAGGATACACCTGAGCTCAATTTCGAGTTGAATAGCAAAGGGTCAGAATACATATGTAAATAAGGTATTTCTGTTTTTTATTTTGAATACATTTGTATTGTACTTACTTACAATATACTGTATAAGGTATATTCTATATCATAATATAATTAGGAAACCACCTTATTGAAATCTCCTATATATCCCTGTGACGTCACAGACAGCGCTAAGCAGCAGACCGGTCAGCGGAGTGACTTTCCCATGATTACTTATTAATGGGTGACGAGGCGTCTGGCGCGTCACCACTCGAGAGCATGTCATGTCCCTGGCAGGGGCCTCCTGGAGATTTTCTGTCACTTGGAGGCCCCTGGAGAATCCTCCCCTCCCTCCCTCCCCATCCTCCCCTGTCTCCATTTCCCATACTGCCAGTCAATGTCACCGCCGCTTCTTTAACTACATCTTGGTTAAATGGCTCTGTGAGTTGGCATGTAATTCCATTTCAGCAGATATCAATGAATAGATGATGTAACCTTAAGTGGAGAGGGATTCTGAATATTTGTACATTTTTGGTAGGCTATACAGTGGGGAGAACAAGTATTTGATACACTGCAGATTTTGCCGGTTTTCCTACTTACAAAGCATGTAGAGGTCTGTAATTTTTATCATAGGTACACTTCAACTGTGAGAGACGGAATCTAAAACAAAAATCCAGAAAATCACATTGTATGATTTTTAAGTAATTAATTTGCATTTTATTGCATGACATAAGTATTTGATCACCTACCAACCAGTAAGAATTCCGGCTCTCACAGACCTGTTAGTTTTTATTTAAGAAGCCCTCCTGTTCTCCACTCATTACCTGTATTAACTGCACCTGTTTGAACTCGTTACCTGTATAAAAGACACCTGTCCACACACTCAATCAAACAGACTCCAACCTCTCCACAATGGCCAAGACCAGAGAGCTGTGTAAGGACATCAGGGATAAAATTGTAGACCTGCACAAGGCTGGGATGGGCTACAGGACAGTAGGCAAGCAGCTTGGTGAGAAGGCAACAACTGCAATTATTAGAAAATGGAAGTTCAAGATGACGGTCAATCACCCTCGGTCTGGGGCTCCATGCAAGATCTCACCTCGTGGGGCATCAATGATCATGAGGAAGGTGAGGGATCAGCCCAGAACTACACGGCAGGACCTGGTCAATGACCTGAAGAGAGCTGGGACCACAGTCTCAAAGAAAACCATTAGTAACACACTACGCCGTCATGGATTAAAATCCTGCAGCGCAAACAAGGTCCCCCTGCTCAAGCCAGCGCATGACCAGGCCCGTCTGAAGTTTGCCAATGACCATCTGAATGATCCAGAGGAGGAATGGGAGAAGGTCATGTGGTCTGATGAGACAAAAATAGAGCTTTTTGGTCTAAACTCCACTCGCCGTGTTTGGAGGAAGAAGAAGGATGAGTACAACCCCAAGAACAACATCCCAACCGTGAAGCATGGAGGTGGAAACATCATTCTTTGGGGATGCTTTTCTGCAAAGGGGACAGGACGACTGCACCGTATTGAGGGGAGGATGGATGGGGCCATGTATCGCGAGATCTTGGCCAACAACCTCCTTCCCTCAGTAAGAGCATTGAAGATGGGTCATGGCTGGGTCTTCCAGCATGACAACGACCTGAAACACACAGCCAGGGCAACTAAGGAGTGACTCCGTAAGAAGCATCTCAAGGTCCTGGAGTGGCCTAGCCAGTCTCCAGACCTGAACCCAATAGAAAATCTTTGGAGGGAGCTGAAAGTCCGTATTGCCCAGCGACAGCCCCGAAACCTGAAGGATCTGGAGAAGGTCTGTATGGAGGAGTGGGCCAAAATCTCTGCTGCAGTGTGTGCAAACCTGGTCAAGACCTACAGGAAACGTATGATCTCTGTAATTGCAAACAAAGGTTTCTGTACCAAATATTAAGTTCTGCTTTTCTGATGTATCAAATACTTATGTCATGCAATAAAATGCAAATTAATTACTTAAAAATCATACAATGTGATTTTCTGGATTTTTGTTTTAGATTCCGTCTCTCATAGTTGAAGTGTACCTATGATAAAAATTACAGACCTCTACATTCTTTGTAAGTAGGAAAACCTGCAAAATCGGCAGTGTATCAAATACTTGTTCTCCCCACTGTATATGTTTTTAAATAACATTCTTAGAACGTTACTTATGTTTCTTGTGGTTTTTATGGAAAGTTTTCTTAATGTTCTGAGAACATGACTTTAAATAGAACCATGAGGAAACCTGTAGGAAACGTTATGCTGAAGCATTGAAATTCCAATAGAAGAACTTTGTTTCTTAACGTTCTCTGAACTATTTGAGAACATTCCCTATGTCAAACCAGTTGGAGAACGTTCCTAGAACATTACCAAAAAATTTAATTAAATGTAACCATGTTTGAACTTTTAGGAAACGTTCTGTTAAAGTAATGAAATACCAAGAAAATAACGTTATTTTGTCAAGTTCCTTAAATGAGCTGAGAATGTTCCAAAGCTAGGCAACTATCCTGCACCATTCCCAGAACATTCTGGGAAGGTTGTATGTAAAATAACCATAGGACAACCACGCTCTCACCAAGCTCTAAGAAACACGGTTCTCAGAATGTTACAGTATGTGCACGCTGGGTACCTCATCCATTCCTCCCCTTTAGCTCAGCCCAGAGGTGTTCTGCTCCCTGCTCATCCTTGTGCCATAATGGAGCTGTGGGTTCTTTCGACGCAGTGACCCACATTGCTACAACAGTAGGTATAAGGTGAATGATGTCCGGTCAGCATTACTATGCAGTCTTTACTGTAGTATTCAAGTGGGTGCAGACTATAGAATGCGAGTCTAAGGTGGCCGTCAGTGCTAGCTATTGCGCTCAGCGAAACTTGTCAGATCGGTGGAAACCCAAACTGGGCAAATTTCTGCTTTCAACATTAAAGGGCCTATACAGTGAACTATGCACATGTATGTGAATGAATGCTATGGAGCCAAAAATAACAACATTTACTCTATTAAGCATTTAAACGTTTTGAATTTGTGAGGATGAATACAAGGATTCAAAGAAATACAAGGCTGTTTAATTGATTGACGGACATGACAGTCTGGAGTGGTCCAAAAGCAAACCATCACTGTCACTTAACCAACACTAGGCTATTTGAACACACACTGACACACAAAGGCATGGCTACACACACCCACACAGGGTCATAAATAGATACAGTATGTAGCTAATCCCTCTCTCGCTTACTCCCTCTCTCTTCTTCTCTCTGTCTCACACACACATCCACTGACACACACACATCCACTGACACACACACATCCACTGACACACACACATCCACTGACACACACACATCTACTGACCCACACGTGTTATATTGTCACATTTCCAGTGAACATACAATACTACAAATTATAACAATGCAACAATGCTCCCGTCTCGATCAGACTATTGACAGAACAAAGCAATTTACACTTGTGGAAACCAAGCAAGCCCTCCCCACATTATTATCAGTATGCCAGTGCTCCAGATGAATATGGATTTTAATGCATCTCCGCCACGAAAGTTACGCCTTTGACACAGCCGCCCTCAACCAACCATCCCAGAGCTGACAGCAGCCATTTTCTAATTGGCTAGAAATGAGATGGGTGAAAGGTCGTAGGCATGTTTAGGGAAAGAGCTAGGAGAGAGCTAGCCTAGCTCTTAGCACATTGACCTGCGTCGTCGTCGCCCCGTGATGAATGGGTAGACATTGTAATTTCCTCTTATGGCTTTGTGCCTTACCGCTAGCCGGGCACATTATTCATGTGTATACACATCGCCAGGCACAACATTGGACACTATCTTTATACCGTTCTCATTCAACTGACTTCTCTGGTTTAGTCCTATAATCCTCTCAGTATAGTGTATACTATTAGCATTAAAGGCATTAAAAAACCATGTGGTCATACAGTGGGACGTCTATCTATGCGTCCCAAATGGTACCCGCCCTGGTCAAAAGTAGTGCACTACATAGGGAATGGGGGAGGTCATTTGGGAGGCAACCTAGATGCCATGTGCTGGCAGAGTGAGAGAGCCAGGGGATATACAGTGGGGAAAAAAAGTATTTAGTCAGCCACCAATTGTGCAAGTTCTCCCACTTAAAAAGATGAGAGAGGCCTGTAATTTTCATCATAGGTACACGTCAACTATGACTGTCCTCCACTCGTTACCTGTATTAATGGCACCTGTTTGAACTTGTTATCAGTATAAAAGACACCTGTCCACAACCTCAAACAGTCACACTCCAAACTCCACTATGGCCAAGACCAAAGAGCTGTCAAAGGACACCAGAAACAAAATTGTAGACCTGCACCAGGCTGGGAAGACTGAATCTGCAATAGGTAAGCAGCTTGGTTTGAAGAAATCAACTGTGGGAGCAATTATTAGGAAATGGAAGACATACAAGACCACTGATAATCTCCCTCGATCTGGGGCTCCACGCAAGATCTCACCCCGTGGGGTCAAAATGATCACAAGAACGGTGAGCAAAAATCCCAGAACCACACGGGGGGACCTAGTGAATGACCTGCAGAGAGCTGGGATCAAAGTAACAAAGCCTACCATCAGTAACACACTACGCCGCCAGGGACTCAAATCCTGCAGTGCCAGACGTGTCCCCCTGCTTAAGCCAGTA
Source organism: Coregonus lavaretus (assembly GCF_964263955.1). Taxonomy (NCBI): domain Eukaryota; kingdom Metazoa; phylum Chordata; class Actinopteri; order Salmoniformes; family Salmonidae; genus Coregonus; species Coregonus lavaretus. The sequence continues at coordinate 7,570 of NW_028162070.1, forward strand.
CATGTCCAGGCCCATCTGAAGTTTGCTAGAGTGCATTTGGATGATCCAGAAGAGGATTGGGAGAATGTCATATGGTCAGATGAAACCAAAATAGAACTTTTTGGTAAAAACTCAACTCGTCGTGTTTGGAGGACAAAGAATGCTGAGTTGCACCCAAAGAACACCATACCTACTGTGAAGCATAGGGGTGGAAACATCATGCTTTGGGGCTGTTTTTCTGCAAAGGGACCAGGACGACTGATCCGTGTAAAGGAAAGAATGAATGGGGCCATGTATCGTGAGATTTTGAGTGAAAACCTCCTTCCATCAGCAAGGGCATTGAAGATGAAACGTGGTTGGGTCTTTCAGCATGACAATGATCCCAAACACACCGCCCGGGCAACGAAGGAGTGGCTTCGTAAGAAGCATTTCAAGGTCCTGGAGTGGCCTAGCCAGTCTCCAGATCTCAACCCCATAGAAAATCTTTGGAGGGAGTTGAAAGTCTGTGTTGCCCAGCGACAGCCCCAAAACATCACTGCTCTAGAGGAGATCTGCATGGAGGAATGGGCCAAAATACCAGCAACAGTGTGTGAAAACCTTGTGAAGACCTGTGTCATTGCCAACAAATAGTATATAACAAAGTATTGAGAAACTTTTGTTATTGACCAAATACTTATTTTCCACCATAATTTGCAAATAAATTCATTAAAAATCCTACAATGTGATTTTCTGGATTTATTTTTCTTATTTTGTCTGTCATAGTTGACGTGTACCTATGATGAAAATTACAGGCCTCTCTCATCTTTTTAAGTGGGAGAACTTGCACAATTGGTGGCTGACTAAATACTTTTTTAGTGTGAAACAGCCTCGCATCAGAGACAGAGCGCTATAGAGAAACACTGGAGATGGGATAAACAAAGGATTTGAACCAAAATGACCCCTCCGTAGACTACGGCTGAGATCCCTGCGGCTGAGACCCCTCCGTAGACTGGGACTGAGATTTGACATGATTTGTTAACATTGTCTGTTTGAGAGAGCACAGAGTCTGGGGAAAGAACAGCCGGTAAAGTCACTGACTGCACAGTGGTATTTATCCACAATCATTCTGGTGGGAACCTGCTATAGACCACCAAGTGCTAACAGTCAGTATCTGGATAACATGTGTGAAATGCTTGATAATATATGTGATATCAATAGAGAGGTATACTTTCTGGGTGATTTAAATATTGACTGGCTTTCATCAGGCTGCCCACTCAAGAGAAAGCTTCAAACTGTAACTAGTGCCTGCAACCTGGTTCAGGTTATCATTCAACCTACCAGGGTAGTTACAAACAGCACAGGAATGAAATCATCAACATGTATTGATCACATATTTACTAATGCTGCAGAAATGTGTTTGAAAGCAGTATCCAAATCCATCGGATGCAGTGATCACAATATTGTAGCCATATCTAGGAAAACCAAAGTTCCAATAGCTGGGCCTAATATAATGTATTAGGTCATACAATACGTTTTGTAGTGATTCCTATGTTGTTGATGTGAATAATATTTGTTGGTCCGTGGTGTGTAATGACGAGCAACCAGACGCTGCGCTTTACACATTTATGAAATTGCTTATCCCAGTTACTAATAAACATGCACCCATTAAGAAAATGACTGTAAAAACTGTTGAATCCCCGTGGATTGATGAGGAATTGAAAAATTGTATGGTTGAGAGGGATGAGGCAAAAGAGATGGCAAATAGGTCTGGCTGTACAACCGATTGGCAAACTTACTGCAAATTGAGAAATCATGTGACTAAATTCAATAAAAAGAAGAAGAAACTACACTATGAAACAAAGATATATGACATAAAGAATGATAGTAAAAAGCTTTGGAGCACCTTCAATGAAATTTTGGGCAAAAAGGCAAACTCCGCTCCATCATTAATTGAATCAGATGGCTCATTCATCACAAAACCCACTGATATTGCCAACTACTTTAATTACTTTTTCACTGGCAAGATTAGCAAACTTAGGCATGACATGCCAGCAACAAATGCTGACACTACACAAATATATCTGACCAAATTATGAAAGGCAAGCATTGTAATTTAGAATTTCTTAAAGTAAGTGTGGAAGAGGTGAAAAAAGTATTATTGTCTATCAACAATGACAAGCCACCGGGGTCTGACAACTTGGATGGAAAATTACTGAGGATAATAGCGGACGATATTGCCACTCCTATTTGCCATATCTTCAATTTAAGCCTACTAGAACGTGTGTGCCCTCAGTCCTGGAGGGAAGCAAAAGTTATTCCCCTACCTAAGAATAGTAAAGCCCCTTAACTGGCTCAAATAGCCAACCAATCAGCCTGTTACCAACTCTTAGTAAACGTTTTGAAAAAATTGTGTTTGACCAGATAAAATGCTATTTTACAGTAAACAAATTGACAACAGACTTTCAGCACACTTTTAGGGAAGGACATTCAACAAGCACAGCACTTACACAAATGACTGATGATTGGCTGAGAGAAATTGATGATAAAAAGATTGTGGGGGCTGTTTTCTTATACTTCAGTGTGGCTTTTGACATGATCGATCATAATCTGTTGCTGGAGAAATGTTTGTGTTATGGTTTTACACCCCCTGCTATATTGTGGATAAAGAGTTACCTGTCTAACAGAACACAGAGGGTGTTCTTTAACGGAAGCCTATCCAACAAAATCCAGGTAGAATCAGGAATTTTCCAGGGCAGCTGTCTAGGCCCCTTACTTTTTAAAATCTTTATCAACGACATGCCACTGGCTGTATGCAGATGACTCAACACTATACATGTCAGCTACCACAGCAACTGAAATGACAGCAACACTTAACAAAGAGCTGCAGTTAGTTTCAGAATAGGTGGCAAGGAATAAGTTAGTCCTAAATATTTCTAAAACTAAAAGCATTGTATTTGGGACAAATCATTCACTAAACCCTAAACCTCAACTAAATCTTGTAATGAATAATGTGAAAATTGAGCAAGTTGAGGAGACTAAATTGCTTGGAGTAATCCTGGTTTGTAAACTGTCATGGTCAAAACATATTGATACAACAATAGCTAAATAATATGCCATTTTACAGACGCTTTTATCCAAAGCGACTTACAGTCATGCGTGCATAATTTTTTTTTTTTGTGTATGGGTGGTCCCGGGGATCAAACCCACTACCTTGGCGTTACAAGCGCCGTGCTCTACCAGCTGAGCTACAGAGGACCACAGCTAAGATAGGGAGAAGTCTGTCCATAATGAAGCGCTGCTCTGCCTTCTTAACAACACTATCAACAAGGCAGGTTTTGTTACACCTGGACTACTGTTCAGTCATGTGATCAGGTCCCACAAAGAGGGACTTAGGAAAATTGCAATTGGCTCAGAACAGGGCAGCACGGCTGGCCCTTGGATGTACACAGAGAGCTAACATTAATAATATGCATGTCAATCTCTCCTGGCTCAAAGTGGAGGAGAGATTGACTTCATCACTAGTTGTATTTGTGAGAGGTATTGACATGTTGAATGCACCGAGCTGTCTGTTTGAACTACTGGCACAGCTCGGACACCCATGCATACCCCACAAGACATGCCACAAGAGGTCTCTTCACAGCCCCAAGTCAAGAACAGACTATGGGAGGCACACAGTACTATATAGAGCCATGGAACTCTATTCCACATCAAGTAACTCATGCCAGCAGTACAATTTGATTTAAAAAAATAGATAAAAATACACCTTGTGGAACAGCGGGGACTGTGAAGCAACACAAACATAGACACATGCATACAAACACACGATAACATACGCACTATACACACGTATACATGGATTTTGTGTTATAGATATGTGGTAGTAGAGTAGAGACCTGAGGGCACACACTTAATATGTTGTGAAATCTGTTATGAATGTATTGTAATGTTTTTAAGAATGTATAACTGCCTTAATTTTGCTGGACCCCAGGAAGAGTAGCTGCTGCCTTGGCAACAGCTAATGGGGATCCATAATAACTACAATACAAATGACCCTCAACATTCTAATTAATAGATACTGTATCTGGGAAAAAGCAGTTTTGGTTTACATTTGATTGAGTTGTCAACTAACGTGAATTCAATGTGAAATCAACAACAAAAAATAACGTAATTGGATTTAGGTTACAAGTTGAGTGAAAAAAAGAAGAAATGCCCTTACGTTGATGGCTTTTTGAAAATCTAATTAGTTTCCCACGTTGATTCATCACATTTATTTTTGGGGTTGAAATGACGTGGAAACAACGTTGATTCAACCAGTTTTTGCACAGTGGGTTAACACTTCTGCTTTCTCCAGCCCTCCTGGCAGCCCTGTAGCTCAAACTCTGTCCAACTTCAAGTACGACTACTACATCTGCTCACACCCCAGTCCACCCGTCTCATACCATGTTTAGTTCAAATAGGAGCAACAGACAGATGCTGTCAGGCAAGCCGCCGCAGTTAGACGCACTGTGCTGTTACGCTAGTTAGCCAAGTGAAGTTAGCTACACTGGATCCCTGTTGGAGCTTCAACATCACGGTCCTCCAGGTACATGGTAGCCTGGCAGCAGGGTACGGAGATGAGCAGACCTATGCTGTGCAGTGCAACCACTAGGCAGAGAAACATCAATGCTGCACAGGGACTGCCTAGAGGGGCAAGAGCTGCATTCATTGGTGGGCTGTGGAGCTTGACAGGTCCAGTGGGCTGGAGGAAAGAAGGAAAGGATGGAGGGAGGGAGAAGGAGGATTGGGACTGATGCCTTATCCACTGGTAGAATAATTGCCTTCAGAGCAAAGGTGATTCATCCCTCAACTCCTTTACCTTTTTCAAGCTGTGCAAGGGGGATGGGAGAAGTGGGTGGAGGGGTAAGGAGGGAGTGTGGGAGGGGAGAAGAGGGTGGAGGGGTAAGGAGGGAGTGTGGGAGGGGAGAAGACGGTGGAGGGGTAAGGAGGGAGTGTGGGAGGGGAGAAGTGGGTGGAGGGGTAAGGAGGGAGTGTGGGAGGGGAGAAGAGGGTGGAGGGGGAAGGAGGGAGTGTGGGAGGGGAGAAGACGGTGGAGGGGTAAGGAGGGAGTGTGGGAGGGGAGAAGAGGGTGGAGGGGGAAGGAGGGAGTGTGGGAGGGGAGAAGACGGTGGAGGGGTAAGGAGGGAGTGTGGGAGGGGAGAAGTGGGTGGAGGGGTAAGGAGGGAGTGTGGGAGGGGAGAAGAGGGTGGAGGGGTAAGGAGGGAGTGTGGGAGGGGAGAAGTGGGTGGAGGGGTAAGGAGGGAGTGTGGGAGGGGAGAAGAGGGTGGAGGGGGAAGGAGGGAGTGTGGGAGGGGAGAAGACGGTGGAGGGGTAAGGAGGGAGTGTGGGAGGGGAGAAGAGGGTGGAGGGGGAAGGAGGGAGTGTGGGAGGGGAGAAGAGGGTGGAGGGGGAAGGAGGGAGTGTGGGAGGGGAGAAGAGGGTGGAGGGGGAAGGAGGGAGTGTGGGATATATATATATATACAGTGGGGGAAAAAAGTATTTAGTCAGCCACCAATTGTGCAAGTTCTCCGACTTAAAAAGATGAGAGAGGCCTGTAAAAAATCCAGAAAATCACATTGTAGGATTTTTAATGAATTTATTTGCAAATTATGGTGGAAAATAAGTATTTGGTCACCTACAAACAAGCAAGATTTCTGGCTCTCACAGACCTGTAACTTCTTCTTTAAGAGGCTCCTCTGTCCTCCACTCGTTACCTGTATTAATGGCACCTGTTTGAACTTGTTATCAGTATAACTCCTCTGTCCTGCCCTCTCTCTCCAGATAAAATCTTGCGACGTGACTGCAGGCCGCCCAACAACCTGCCCGCTTGACCCCATCCCCTCCTCTCTTCTCCAGACCATCTCCGGTGACCTTCTCCCCTACCTCACCTCGCTGATCAACTCATCCTTGACCGCTGGCTATGTCCCTTCCGTCTTCAAGAGAGCGAGAGTTGCACCCCTTCTCAAAAAACCAACACTCGATCCCTCTGATGTCAACAACTACAGACCAGTATCCCTTCATTCTTTTCTTTCCAAAACTATTGAGCGTGCCATCTTTAGCCAACTCTCTTGCTATTTCTCTCAGAATGACCTTCTTGATCCAAACCAGTCAGGTTTCAGGACTGGTCATTCAACTGAGACTGCTCTTCTCTGTGTCACGGAGGCTCTCCGCACTGCTAAAGCTAACTCTCTCTCCTCTGCTCTTGTCCTTCTAGACCTGTCTGCTGCCTTTGATACTGTGAACCATCAGATCCTCCTCTCCACCCTCTCCGAGCTGGGCATCTCCGGCGCGGCTCACTCTTGGATTGCGTCCTACCTGACCGGTCGCTCCTACCAAGTGGCGTGGCGAGAAGCTGTCTCCGCACCACGTGCTCTCACCACTGGTGTCCCCCAGGGCTCAGTTCTAGGCCCTCTCCTATTCTCGCTATACACCAAGTCACTTGGCTCTGTCATATCCTCACATGGCCTCTCCTATCATTGCTACGCTGACGATACACAACTAATCTTCTCCTTTCCCCCTTCTGATAACCAGGTGGCGAATCGCATCTCTGCATGTCTGGCAGACATATCAGTATGGATGACGGATCACCACCTCAAGCTGAACCTTGGCAAGACGGAGCTGCTCTTCCTCCCGGGGAAGGACTGCCCGTTCCATGATCTCGCCATCACGGTTGACAACTCCGTTGTGTCCTCCTCCCAGAGTGCGAAGAGCCTTGGCGTGACCCTGGACAACACCCTGTCGTTCTCCGCTAACATCAAGGCGGTGACCCGATCCTGCAGGTTCATGCTCTACAACATTCGGAGAGTACGACCCTGCCTTACACAGGAAGCGGCACAGGTCCTAATCCAGGCACTTGTCATCTCCCGTCTGGATTACTGCAACTCGCTGTTGGCTGGGCTCCCTGCCTGTGCCATTAAACCCCTGCAACTCATCCAGAATGCCGCAGCCCGTCTGGTGTTCAACCTTCCCAAGTTCTCTCACGTCACCCCGCTCCTCTGCACACTCCACTGGCTTCCAGTTGAAGCTCGCATCTGTTACAAGACCATGGTGCTTGCCTATGGAGCTGTGAGGGGAACGGCACCTCCGTACCTTCAGGCTCTGATCAGTCCCTACACCCAAACGAGGGCATTGCGTTCATCCACCTCTGGCCTGCTGGCTCCCCTTCCTCTGCGGAAGCATAGTTCCCGCTCAGCCCAGTCAAAACTGTTCGCTGCTCTGGCACCCCAATGGTGGAACAAGCTCCCTCACGACGCCAGGACTGTGGAGTCACTCACCACCTTCCGGAGACATTTGAAACCCCACAACTTTAAGGAATACCTGGGATAGGATAAAGTAATCCTTCTACCCCCCCCCCCCTAAAAAAAAAAAAAAAAAAAAAAAAACATTAATAAAATAAAAATCATATAAAATTATAAATAAAATATATAACAAATAAATAAATAAATTTAAAAAAAAATGTGTAAAGTGGTTATCCCACTGGCTATAGGGTGAATGCACCAAATTGTTAGTCGCTCTGGATAAGAGCGTCTGCTAAATGACGTAAATGTAAATGTAAATAAAAGACACCTGTCCACAACCTCAAACAGTCACACTCCAAACTCCACTATGGCCAAGACCAAAGAGCTGTCAAAGGACACCAGAAACAAAATTGTAGACCTGCACCAGGCTGGGAAGACTGAATCTGCAATAGGTAAGCAGCTTGGTTTGAAGAAATCAACTGTGGGAGCAATTATTAGGAAATGGAAGACATACAAGACCACTGATAATCTCCCTCGATCTGGGGCTCCACGCAAGATCTCACCCCGTGGGGTCAAAATGATCACAAGAACGGTGAGCAAAAATCCCAGAACCACACGGGGGGACCTAGTGAATGACCTGCAGAGAGCTGGGACCAAAGTAACAAAGCCTACCATCAGTAACACACTACGCCGCCAGGGACTCAAATCCTGCAGTGCCAGACGTGTCCCCCTGCTTAAGCCAATACATGTCCAGGCCCGTCTGAAGTTTGCTAGAGTGCATTTGGATGATCCAGAAGAGGATTGGGAGAATGTCATATGGTCAGATGAAACCAAAATATAACTTTTTGCTAAAAACTCAACTCGTCGTGTTTGGAGGACAAAGAATGCTGAGTTGCATCCAAAGAACACCATACCTACTGTGAAGCATGGGGGTGGAAACATCATGCTTTGGGGCTGTTTTTCTGCAAAGGGACCAGGACGACTGATCCGTGTAAAGGAAAGAATGAATGGGGCCATGTATCGTGAGATTTTGAGTGAAAACTTCCTTCCATCAGCAAGGGCATTGAAGATGAAACGTGGCTGGGTCTTTCAGCATGACAATGATCCCAAACACACCGCCTGGGCAACGAAGGAGTGGCTTCGTAAGAAGCATTTCAAGGTCCTGGAGTGGCCTAGCCAGTCTCCAGATCTCAACCCCATAGAAAATCTTTGGAGGGAGTTGAAAGTCCGTGTTGCCCAGCGACAGCCCCAAAACATCACTGCTCTAGAGGAGATCTGCATGGAGGAATGGGCCAAAATACCAGCAACAGTGTGTGAAAACCTTGTGAAGACTTACAGAAAACGTTTGACCTGTGTCATTGCCAACAAAGGGTATATAACAAAGTATTGAGAAACTTTTGTTATTGACCAAATACCTATTTTCTACCATAATTTGCAAATAAATTGATAAAAACTCCTACAATGTGATTTTCTGGAAAAAAAATTCTCATTTTGTCTGTCATAGTTGACGTGTACCTATGATGAAAATTACAGGCCTCTCATCTTTTTAAGTGGGAGAACTTGCACAATTGTGTGCTGACTAAATACTTTTTTCCCCCACTGTATATATTAATTTCAGCTTTTATTTCTTTCATCACATTCCCAGTGGGTCAGAAGTTTACATACATTCAATTAGTATTTGGTAGCGTTGCCTTTAAATTGTTTAACTTGGGTCAAACATTTCGGGTAGCCTTCCACAAGCTTCCCACAATAAGTTGGGTGAATTTTGGCCCATTACTCCTGACAGAGCTGATGTAACTGAGTCAGGTTTGTAGGCCTCCTTGCTCGTACACACTTTTTCAGTTCTGCCCACAATTTTTCTATAGGATTGAGGTCAGGGCTTTATGATGGCCACTCCAATACCTTGACTTTGTTGTCCTTAAGCCATTTGGCCACAACTCTGGAAGTATGCTTGGGGTCATTGTCCACTTGGAAGACCCATTTGCAACCAAGCTTTAACTTCCTGACTGATGTCTTGAGATGTTGCTTCAATATATCCACATAATTTTCCTTCCCCATGATGCCATCTATTTTGTGAAGTGCACTAGTCCCTCCTGCAGCAAAGCACCCCCACAGCATGATGCTGCCACCCCCGTGCTTCACGGTTGGGATGGTGTTCTTTGGCTTGCAAGGGACCCCCTTTTTCCTCCAAACATAATGATGGTCATTATGGCCAAACAGTTCTATTTATGTTTCATCAGACCAGAGGACATTTCTCCAAAAAGTACAATCTTTGTCCCCATGTGCAGTTGCAAACCGTAGTCTGGCTTTTTTATGCCAGTTTTGGAGCAGTGGCTTCTTCCTTGCTGAGCGGCCTTTCAGGATATGTCGATATAGGACTCGTTTTACTGTGGATATAGATACTTTTGTACCTGTTTCCTCCAGCATCTTCACAAGGTCCTTTGCTGTTGTACTGGGATTGATTTGCACTTTTCACACCAAAGTACATTCATCTCTAGGAGACAGAAAGCGTCTCCTTCCTGAGTGTTATGACGGCTGCGTGGTCCCATGGTGTTTATACTTGCGTACTATTGTTTGTACAGATGAATGTGGTACCTTCAGGTGTTTGGAAATTGCTCCCAAGGATGAACCAGACTTGTGGAGGTCTACAATTTTTCTTCTGAGGTCTTGGCTGATTTCTTTTGATTTTCCCATGATGTCAAGCAAAGAGGCACTGAGTTTGAAGATTGGCCTTGAAATACATCCACAGGTACACCTCCAATTGACTCAAATGATGTCAATTAGCCTATCAGAAGCTTCTAAAGCCATGACATAATTTTCTGGAATTTTCCAAGCTGTTTAAAGGCACAGTCAACTTAGTGTATGTAAACTTCTGACCCACTGGAATTGTGATACAGTGAATTATAAATGAAATAATCTGTCTGTAAACAAATGTTGGAAAAATTACTTGTGTCATGCACAAAGTAGATGTCCTAACTGACTTGCCAAAACTATAGTTTGTTAACAAGAAATTTGTGGAGTGGTTATATATATATATATATATATATATATATATATATATATATATATACACAGTGGGGAGAACAAGTATTTGATACACTGCCGATTTTGCAGGTTTTCCTACTTACAAAGCATGTAGAGGTCTGTAATTTTTATCATAGGTACACTTCAACTGTGAGAGACGGAATCTAAAAAATCCAGAAAATCACATTGTATGATTTTTAAGTAATTCATTTGCATTTTATTGCATGACATAAGTATTTGATACATCAGAAAAACAGAGCTTAATATTTGGTACAGAAACCTTTGTTTGCAATTACAGAGATCATACGTTTCCTGTAGGTCTTGACCAGGTTTGCACACACTGCAGCAGGGATTGTGGCCCACTCCTCCATACAGACCTTCTCCAGATCCTTCAGGTTTCGGGGCTGTCGCTGGGCAATACAGACTTTCAGCTCCCTCCAAAGATTTTCTATTGGGTTCAGGTCTGGAGACTGGCTAGGCCACTCCAGGACCTTGAGATGCTTCTTACGGAGCCACTCCTTAGTTGCCCTGGCTGTGTGTTTCGGGTCGTTGTCATGCTGGAAGACCCAGCCACGACCCGTCTTCAATGCTCTTACTGAGGGAAGGAGGTTGTTGGCCAATATCTCGCGATACATGGCCCCATCCATCCTCCCCTCAATACGGTGCAGTCGTCCTGTCCCCTTTGCAGAAAAGCATCCCCAAAGAATGATGTTTCCACCTCCATGCTTCACGGTTGGGATGGTGTTCTTGCGGTTGTACTCATCCTTCTTCTTCCTCCAAACATGGCGAGTGGAGTTTAGACCAAAAAGCTATATTTTTGTCTCATCAGACCACATGACCTTCTCCCATTCCTCCTCTGGATCATCCAGATGGTCATTGGCAAGCTTCAGACGGGCCTGGACATGCGCTGGCTTGAGCAGTGGGACCTTGCATGCGCTGCAGGATTTTAATCCATGACGGCGTAGTGTGTTACTAATGGTTTTCTTTGAGACTGTGGTCCCAGCTCTCTTCAGGTCATTGACCAGGTCCTGCCGTGTAGTTCTGGGCTGATCCCTCACCTTCCTCATGATCATTGATGCCCCACGTGGTGAGATCTTGCATGGAGCCCCAGACCGAGTGTGATTGACCGTCATCTTGAACTTCTTCCATTTTCTAATAATTGCGCCAACAGTTGTTGCCTTCTCACCAAGCTGCTTGCCTATTGTCCTGTAGCCCATCCCAGCCTTATGCAGGTCTACAATTTTATCCCTGATGTCCTTACACAGCTCTCTGGTCTTGGCCATTGTGGAGAGGTTGGAGTCTGTTTGATTGAGTGTGTGGACAGGTGTCTTTTATACAGGTAACGAGTTTACTGGTTGGTAGGTGATCAAATACTTATGTCATGTAATAAAATTGTCACGCCCTGACTCTGGGGACTCTTATTTGTTGAGTCAGGGTGTGTATTTCCTGTGTGGTATGTTCTATGTTGCATTTTCTATGTTTAGATCTAGATCGTGTAGATCTATTTTTGGCCGGTGTGGTTCCCAATCAGAGGCAGCTGTAGCTCGTTGTCTCTGATTGGGGATCATACTTAGGCAGCCTATTGGCACTAGTGGGTTGTGGGATCTTGTTCCGTGTTAGGTATGTTTGTTTTGTGTACCTTGGACTTCACGTTTCGTTTGTTGTTTTGTCATTGTGTTTATTCGGAAAAATAAACATGTACGCATATCACGCTGCGCCTTGGTCCGTCCCGTCTGTAAACGAACGTGACAAAAATGCAAATTAATTACTTAAAAATCATACAATGTGATTTTCTGGATTTTTGTTTTAGATTCTGTCTCTCACAGTTGAAGTGTACCTATGATAAAAATGACAGACCTCTACATGCTTTGTAAGTAGGAAAACCTGCAAAATCGGCAGTGTATCAAATACTTGTTCTCCCCACTGTATATATATATATATATATATATATATATATATATATATATATATATATATATATATATATATATACACACACACATTAAAATACAAAAACGCAGTCATGGTAATCACAAATAAAACATCACAAATTACCCAGAAAAACTGTTACATTCCTCCAGAAATAAGTCCCCTATGAATACTTTAAATTGCCTGAACGGCACCAGAGCATCAAGATTTATTTTTTGAATTTTGTTCCAGCAATACGGTGCTAAAGTGGTTGAAGTAATAGTGCTATGTCCAGCCTAAACCCTGATTGGTTTACATTCTAAATACTTTTCTCAGATAAAAAAGAGCAAAGTTGTACTTTTACCAAGGATTCAAGAATCTTAGCTAGACAAGGAAGCCTTGAAATGGGGTGATAATTTTTTATTTTTTTATTTCACCTTTATTTAACCAGGTAAGCCAGTTGAGAACAGGTTCTCATTTACAACTGCGACCTGGCCAAGATAAAGCAAAGTAGTGCAATAAAAACAACACAGAGTTACATATGGGGTAAAAAAAAAACATAAAGTCAGAAATACAACAGAAAATATATATACAGTGTGTGCAAATGTAGCAAGTTATGGAGGTAAGGCAATAAATAGGCTATAGTGCAGAATAATTACAATAGTATTAACACTGGAATGCTAGATGTGCAAGAGATGATGTGCAAATAGAGATACTGGGGTGCAAAAGAGCAAAATAAATAATAATATAGGGATGAGGTAGTTGGGTGGGCTAATTTCAGATGGGCTGTGTACAGGTGCAGTGATCGGTAAGGTGCTCTGACAACTGATGCTTAAAGTTATTGAGGGAGATAAGAGTCTCCAGCTTCAGAGATTTTTGCAATTCGTTCCAGTCATTGGCAGCAGAGAACTGGAAGGAATGGCGGCCAAAGGAGGTGTTGGCTTTGGGAATGACCAGTGAGATATACCTGCTGGAGCGCAGACTACGGGTGGGTGCTGCTATGGTGACCAATGAGCTAAGATAAGGCGGGGATTTGCCTAGCAGTGATTTATAGATGGCCTGGAGCCAGTGGGTTTGACGACGAACATGTAGTGAGGACCAGCCAATTATCAAGATCACTGCTATCCCCGCCCTTATGGAGTGGCAGCACAATAGCTAATTTCCATACTTTAGGAATATTTCCTGATAAGAATGTTAAATAAAAAATCTGGGTTACTTAGCCAATAATGATGGGTGCTGCACACTTAAGCAGACCGGGATCCAATTGGTCGGCCCCTGTGGATTTCTTGTTGTCTATTGCTAGGAAAGCATCCAGGACTTATTTTTCTGTAAATAGCCTAAAAGAAAAGCTTTGACTATCATTTCTCTGATCATTCAGCAAGTTTCCCCTTTCAGCATCCTGCCCATTATCATTGTGAATAGGCTTAGAAGTTATTTCAACAAGATAGCCTGCTGAAATAAAATTGTGATTAAATGCAATGACTGCATTTTTTCCCATAATGAGGCCAGTGTCTGAATTGATGTGGCAGAGAGGAGGAAGTAGAACCCTTCAGGGATTTGACAGTTTTCTAGTATTTAGCCCGGTTCCCATTACAATCCGAAAGAGCGGTTACATAATAATCAGATTTAGCCTTTCTGATTTGTCTTACACAATGATTCTTCAGTTGCTTAAAAGCTTGCCAGTCCGGGCCTAAGCCTGTGTTCCTGGCCTTGACCCAAGCATCATCTCTTTAATGAATGACTTCTGATAATTCCGGATAAACCCTTCAGTTTTTGAAGGGAGCATGATTATCCACAATAGTATTGAAAACAGGCTCATAGCTAAATCAGGTTCAGTGATAGCTGAAATACAATCAATGTCACTAAAATAAAGATCACGTAAAAAAGCCTGTTCACTGAAGTTTTTTAAGTTCCTCTTTGTGATGACACGAGGCTTAGATTTGTGTATTCTCACATCTCTAACACAAACAACTGGGCAATGGTCACTAATGTCTTGAGCGAAGACACCAGTGGAAACATATTTCTCTGGTGTATTCGTTAAAATAAGATCAATCAGAGTTGACTTTGAAGGATCTTTAGGGTTGGGTGGTGTAGGCTTAGTCACCAGCTGGGTTAGGTTTAGATCATTACACATGTCTTTTAGATTGTCTAAAGCCTGCATTGTCCAATCATAATTTAGGTCACCCAGGAAAATAACTTCTGATTTAGTAAAAGACAACAAACTAGTTAACTCCTTGAGTGCACAAAGGTTAGCCGAGGGAGAACGGTAGACCCTTATAACAGTTATGGATACATTTTCCCCCAGGCAAAGGCTTAAAGATAGTAGCTAAAAAATATATATTTTAGTAAAGAGCCAGATAAATATATTTTTATATAAAAATTGCCACTCCACCACCTCTACCCTGTCTGTCAGCTCTGAACACATTTTAACCCTCAATATTAACTTCAGAGTCCATAATGTCCCCAGAGATCCAAGTTTCAGTCAATTCCATAATGTCCGCATTCGTCTGCATAGCCCAGATCTTGATGTAATCCAGTTTAGGAAGTAAGACCCTAATGTTCAGATGCAGCAACCCAATTCCTTTACGATTTTTTAAGTCACATGGAAAGGAAACTCCAACTCAAACAAGCTATGTTCAATAGGCGGTTGCAGGCCCTGTCTGATGGTTGATATTGATATAGTTGCTATGACTATACGATTGCATAGAACTGCACCATTTGGTCTATCCCTATTAGTAATAGAGGAAGGTGCAGAAATTTCATAGCACCATAGGGCCTGAGGCCGCAGCCAATGTCAATATGAGGAACTCTCAGAGTAACCAATGATGGAATGTTATAAACTGACGTACATGGGCTTTGGTTGCTATCGAGCAACAGCCCAAGCCCTCTACGTGATTTGAAAACAGAGGGGGTATTGAAGCCCCACAGTGGGCTTCTCTTTTGAGCTAACAATAGCAGATCTAAGAGCAGAGTTCAAATGAATGGGTACAAGATTACAAGAATATAAGTGCCTTGCTCAAGGGCAGATCGACAGCTTTTTCAGAGAGAGATCCAATCACCAGGTCTGATGGGGAAAGGGGTTCGATCTGGAACAGTTATCCACTTGTCTGATTGAAGAAGATGTCTTGCCGGGTATGGATTCTAATGTAATCTGTGCAGGTGTGAATCGCCGCCACACATTAACACCTGAGGTGTCTCCTGCCGACTGACCCTTGACTCTTGGCTCTCTCTGCCCCGAATGGCTCTAAAAAGCAATCTCGGGAAAGGTGTGAAATCACTCCCAGAGGAAAGGGGAGAGTGACAGCATGTCGATGAAGAGAGAGAGGGGATAGAGGGAGGGAAATAAATAAAGAAGTTGTAGAGGCAGAGAGAAATATAGAAACAGAAGACATAAATACAGAGATAGAAAAAGAAAGGACAGTGAGAGAGCAGAGAGCAGAGAGCAGAGAGCAGAGAGCACCTACAATGTGAGAATTCTCCAATTCCAACATTCTGTCACCACCATGTTCTTCTGTAGACAGGATGGGGATTTTGAACGGGGCAGTGACTTGAATGATACACTGCTTAGTGAGCAAATGTGTTTCACTCTCGATGATCTGTGTGGGTGTGTGTGTGTGGGTGTGTGGGTGTTTGTGTGTGTGTGTGTGGACGTGTTTAACTATACTTGTGGGGAACAGAAGTCCCCACAAGAATAGTAAACAAACAAAAGTTTTACCAACTGGGGACATTTTGTTAGTCCCCACAATGTAAAATGCTATTTCTAGGGGGTTTAGGGTTTAGGTTAGAATTAGTGTTAGGGTTAGAATTAGGTTTAGGGTTAGGAGCTAGGGTTAGTTTTAGGTTTAGGGTTAGGAGCTAGGGTTAGGTTTAGGGTTAAGGTTAGGGAAAATAGGATTTTGAATGGGACTGAATTTTGTGTCCCCACAAGGTTAGTTGTACAAGACTGTGTGTGTGTGTGTATGCATCAATGCACGTAAATGTGTATTCTTGTGAGTGTATGCTGCCAATGTGCAGTGGCACATAAAGGAGGCTAAAGTCACCCTTTCAGTGTTGCTAACCGGATGGCTGTAAACCCTTTGTGCTCCATTAGTCTTCTAAAAGCTGCCATGTTTTCCCTCTATGGGTGGGTAAACTGCACATTTCATAATAAACAGGCCACTTCACTTCAAAGGGCCCTTTTATGGACCCTGAAACTATAGCCAAACTCTCTCTCTTAAAAACAATATTTACCACCTGAGCCTATTCGGATGAATATTCAGATTAGGTTGTTCTATTCATCACTACTGGCTGAGTTTCCTGACATTCTCAAATGAAGTGTGTGTGCATGTGTGTGTCTGTGTGTAGATGTGTGGGTGTGCAGTGTTTTCCGTAACTACATGGAGTAGCCAGCCAGGGAGTTCCAGGCTGGGGTGGTGCGGGGCGGCATGCCCCCCGGGATATTTTTTATCTCAAAATGAGCTTATAAATATTTGTTTATGTCTTAGAATAAGATTATCCTGTTTCATTGTGTTCACAAAACGTTTCCTATTACTTCCATATTATCTGTCATGCTTATCACAGGACGGTATAAGGCAGGTGGTGTTTAGTAATGCATTTGGATTACACATTATTTCCCACACATTGAACCCAAAAGTTGTCATAACAACTCCATTCAGAATGTGTATGTACAGTGGGGGAAAAAAGTATTTAGTCAGCCACCAATTGTGCAAGTTCTCCCACTTAAAAAGATGAGAGAGGCCTGTAATTTTCATCATAGGTACACGTCAACTATGACAGACAAAATGAGATTTTTTTTCTCCAGAAAATCACATTGTAGGATTTTTAATGAATTTATTTGCAAATTATGGTGGAAAATAAGTATTTGGTCAATAACAAAAGTTTCTCAATACTTTGTTAAATACCCTTTGTTGGCAATGACACAGGTCAAACGTTTTCTGTAAGTCTTCACAAGGTTTTCACACACTGTCGCTTTTCATACAGCGCCGGAGAAGATGGCTGCCTTTTTACAGCCCTCTAACCAATTGTACTATTATGTGTGTTTTTCCGCGTTATTTGTAATTTATTTTGTACATAATGTTTCTGCCATCGTCTCTTATAACCAAAAAGAGCTTCTGGATATCAGGACAGCGATTACTCACCTCGTATTGGACGAAGATTTTTTCTTCAACGAGGCGGCCGCGAAGGATATCATACAGACACCCGACAAGGCCCAAATCCCCGTCATTCGCGTGAGGAAGAGACAGAGATATCGTGGACGTAGATCGGGGTGCCTTGTAAGGATCCGACGGCGAGCGAGTAAACTGCCTCTTCCATCAATCCTATTAGCCAACGTTCAATCATTGGAGAACAAATTGGACGACTTAAGATTACCGTTATCCTACCAACGGGACATTAAAAACTGTAATATCTTATGTTTCACCGAGTCGTGGCTGAACGACGACATGGATTTCATACAGCTAGCGGGCTATACGCTACATCGGCAGGATAGAACGGCTGACTCCGGTAAGACAAGGGGTGGCGGTCTGTGTATATTTGTAAACAACAGCTGGTGCACAAAATCAAATACTAAGGAAGTCTCGAGGTTTTGCTCGCCTGAGGTAGAGTATCTTATGATAAGCTGTAGACCACACTATTTACCAATAGAGTTTTCATCTATATTTTTCATAGCTGTCTATTTACCACCACAAACCAATGCTGGCATTAAGATTGCACTGAATGAGTTGTACAAGGCCATAAATCAACAGGAAAACGCTCATCCAGATGCAGCGCTCCTAGTGGCCGGGGACTTTAATGCAGGGAAACTTAAATCCGTTCTACCTAATTTCTACCAGCATGTTAAATGTGCAACCAGAGGAAAAAAAACTCTAGACCACCTTTACTCCACACACAGAGACGCATACAAAGCTCTCCCTCGCCCTCCATTTGGCAAATCTGACCATAACTCTATCCTCCTGATTCCTGCTTATAAGCAAAAACTAAAGCAGGAAGCACCAGTGACTCGGTTAATAAAAAAGTGGTCAGATGACGCAGATGCTAAGCTACAGGACTGTTTTGCTAGCACAGACTGGAACATGTTCCGGGATTCTTCAGACAGCATTGAGGAGTACACCACATCAGTCACTGGCTTCATCAATAAGTGCATCGATGATGTCGTCCCCACAGTGACCGTACGTACATACCCCAACCAGAAGCCATGGATTACAGGAAACATCCGCACTGAGCTAAAGGGTAGAGCTGCCGCTTTCAAGGAACGGGACTCTAACCCGGACGATTATAAGAAATCCCGCTATGACCTCCGACGAACCATCAAACAGGCAAAGAGTCAATACAGGACTAAGATTGAATCGTACTACACTGGCTCTGACACTCGTCGGATGTGGCAGGGCTTGAAAACTATCACAGACTACAAAGGGAAGCACAGCCGCGAGCTGCCCAGTGACACAAGCCTACCAGACGAGCTAAACCACTTCTATGCTCGCTTCGAGGCAAGCAACACTGAAGCATGCATGAGAGCACCAGCTGTTCCGGATGACTATGTGATCACGCTCTCCGTAGCCGATGTGAGTAAGACTTTTAAGCAGGTCAACATTCACAAGGCCGCAGGGCCAGACAGATTACCAGGACGTGTACTCCGAGCATGTGCTGACCAACTGGCAAGTGTCTTCACTGACATTTTCAACATGTCCCTGACTGAGTCTGTAATACCAACATGTTTCAAGCGGACCACCATAGTCCCCGTGCCCAAGGCCTCTAAGATAACCTGCCTAAATGACTACCGACCCGTAGCACTGACGTCTGTAGCCATGAAGTGCTTTGAAAGGCTGGTCATGGCTCACATCAACAGCATTATCCCAGAAACCCTGGACCCACTCCAATTTGCATACTGCCCCAACAGATCCACAGATGATGCAATCTCTATTGCACTCCACACTGCCCTTTCCCACCTGGACAAGAGGAACACCTACGTGAGAATGCTATTCATTGACTACAGCTCAGCATTCAACACCATAGTGCTCTCAAAGATCATCACTAAGCTAAGGATCCTGGGACTAAACACCTCCCTCTGCAACTGGATCCTGGACTTCCTGACGGGCCGCCCCCAGGTGGTAAGGGTAGGTAACAACACATCTGCCACACTGATCCTCAACACGGGGGCCCCTCAGGGGTGCGTGCTCAGTCCCCTCCTGTACTCTCTGTTCACCCATGACTGCATGGCCAGGCACGACTCCAACACCATCATTAAGTTTGCCGACGACACAACAGTGGTAGGCCTGATCACCGACAACGATGAGACAGCCTATAGGGAGGAGGTCAGAGACCTGGCCGTGTGGTGCCAGGACAACAACCTCTCCCTCAACGTGACCAAGACAAAGGAGATGATTGTGGACTACAGGAAAAAAAAGAGGACTGAGCACGCCCCCATTCTCATCGACGGGGCTGTAGTGGAACAGGTTGAGAGCTTCAAGTTCCTTGGTGTCCACATCACCAACAAACTATCATGGTCCAAACACACCAAGACAGTCGTGAAGAGGGCACGACAAAGCCTATTCCCCCTCAGGAGACTGAAAAGATTTGGCATGGGTCCTCAGATCCTCAAAAAATTCTACAGCTGCACCATCGAGAGCATCCTGACTGGTTGCATCACCGCCTGGTATGGCAACTGCTTGGCCTCCGACCGCAAGGCACTACAGAGGGTAGTGCGTACGGCCCAGTACATCACTGGGGCCAAGCTTCCTGCCATCCAGGACCTCTATACCAGGCGGTGTCAGAGGAAGGCCCTCAAAATTGTCAAAGACTCCAGCCACCCTAGTCATAGACTGTTCTCTCTGCTACCGCACGGCAAGCGGTACCGGAGTGCCAAGTCTAGGTCCAAAAGACTTCTCAACAGCTTCTACCCCCAAGTCATAAGACTCCTGAACAGCTAATCATGGCTACCCGGACTATTTGCACTGCCCCCCCACCCCATCCTTTTTACGCTGCTGCTACTCTGTTAATTATTTATGCATAGTCACTTTAACTCTACCCACATGTACATATTACCTCAACTACCTCAATTAGCCGGTGCCCCCGCACATTGACTCTGCAACGGTACCCCCCTGTATATATAGCCTCCCTACTGTCACTATTTTACTTCTGCTCTTTTTTCTCTCAACACTTTTTTTGTTGTTGTTTTATTTTTACATTTTTTGTAAAAAATAAATGCACTGTTGGTTAAGGGCTGTAAGTAAGCATTTCACTGTGATGTCTGCACCTGTTGTATTCGGCGCATGTGACCAATAACATTTGATTTGATTTGATTTGATTTTGGCCCATTCCTCCATGCAGATCTCCTCTAAAGCAGTGATGTTTTGGGGCTGTCGCTGGGCAACACAGACTTTCAACTCCCTCCAAAGATTTTCTATGGGGTTGAGATCTGGAGACTGGCTAGGCCACTCCAGGACCTTGAAATGCTTCTTACGAAGCCACTCCTTCTCCTGTGTTTGGGATCATTGTCATGCTGAAAGACCCAGCCATGTTTCATCTTCAATGCCCTTGCTGATGGAAGGAGGTTTTCACTCAAAATCTCACGATACATGGCCCCATTCATTCTTTCCTTTACACGGATCAGTCGTCCTGGTCCCTTTGCAGAAAAACAGCCCCAAAGCATGATGTTTCCACCCCCATGCTTCACAGTAAGTTTGTTGTCTTTTGGATGCAACTCAGCACTCTTTGTCCTCCAAACACGACGAGTTGAGTTTTTACCAAAAAGTTCTATTTTGGTTTCATCTGACCATATGACATTCTCCCAATCCTCTTCTGGATCATCCAAATGCACTCTAGCAAACTTCAGACGGGCCTGGACATGTACTGGCTTAAGCAGGGGGACACGTCTTGCACTGCAGGATTTGAGTCCCTGGCGGCGTAGTGTGTTACTGATGGTAGGCTTTGTTACTTTGGTCCCACCTCTCTGCAGGTCATTCACTAGGTCCCCCCGTGTGGTTCTGGGATTTTTGCTCACCGTTCTTGTGATCATTTTGACCCCACAGGGTGAGATCTTGCGTGGAGCCCCAGATCGAGGGAGATTATCAGTGGTCTTGTATGTCTTCCATTTCCTAATAATTGCTCCCACAGTTGATTTCTTCAAACCAAGCTGCTTACCTATTGCAGATTCAGTCTTCCCAGCCTGGTGCAGGTCTACAATTTTGTTTCTGGTGTCCTTTGACAGCTCTTTGGTCTTGGCCATAGTGGAGTTTGGAGTGTGACTGTTTGAGGTTGTGGACAGGTGTCTTTTATACTGATAACAAGTTCAAACAGGTGCCATTAATACAGGTAACGAGTGGAGGACAGAGGAGCCTCTTAAAGAAGAAGTTACAGGTCTGTGAGAGCCAGAAATCTTGCTTGTTTGTAGGTGACCAAATACTTATTTTCCACCATAATTTGCAAATAAATTCATTAAAAATCCTACAATGTGAATTTTTTTTCTCAATTTGTCTGTCATAGTTGATGTGTACCTATGATGAAAATTACAGGCCTCTCTCATCTTTTTAAGTGGGAGAACTTGCACAATTGGTGGCTGACTAAATACTTTTTTTCCCCACTGTAAATGCATACATCCAAGAGATACAGTCAGCACCAAGACCCATGTGTCAGCTATAACATCCAATTCGCCTATAAAGCCCCACAATTCCTTCAATTTTTATGCCGTGGCCTGGAGACTGTTAAATAGAAATAAACAGGAGATTCAAGAAACCTGGCGTTTCTATAGAAATGAAGAGCGGGCCACGGCAGTAAGATAAAGGTCAAGCAATGGCATCTTGCGCTTGGATATATATAGGCGCCATGATGAGGTGACATTACGAGGATATAAACAAAATAAAAAAGGAGAAATTGAAGAAGTTACAACAAGCCCAGAGATTTAAGCGGCATCGGGGTTTGTGGCAGAGGCAAAAGGCAGCAGTCAATAACACGACACAGAAGCCCTGCACTGCCTTGTTCTATTAATCTGGTGGGGCCTGATAAGCCACAGCATTCACAGGCTTATCAGGGGCTTCAATTCAGGTACGTCACCTGGATCAGTGTCAAGGCCAGTGCAGATAGTGTGCGACCATTCCTCCACCAGAGACCAACCGCAAGGCCGGGATTCCTCCCCCAGAGACCAACCGCAAGGCCGGGATTCCTCCCTCAGAGACCAACCGCAAGGCCGGGATTCCTCCCCCAGAGACCAACCGCAAGGCCGGGATTCCTCCCTCAGAGACCAACCGCAAGGCCGGGATTCCTCCCCCAGAGACCAACCGCAAGGCCGGGATTCCTCCCCCAGAGACCAACCGCAAGGCCGGGATTCCTCCCCCAGAGACAAACCGCAAGGCCGGGATTCCTCCCCCAGAGACCGACCGCAAGGCCGGGACCTGCTTGTGAAAAAAGAAAAAGCGGACTGATCTTACGGATATTTCCTTTCCAGGTCTCTGGGCGACCAATAAGTAAACGGACATGGGATGGATTTAGATGGCCAGAGCGCTGGTAGCAGAGAAAGAGGGAGACAATAGTGGCAAGTATGAAAATAGTCTGAACATGTATATTCTCACTAACTGTAAGTCACTCTGGATAAGAGCATCTACTATATGACTAAAATGTCAACGTAAATAACGACCATGCAAACACTTCATAAGCACTGCATAAACACTAATTAAGCATAATAAATAACTGCTCACTGTACTGACTGTCAGGGAGCACTCGCTGGTACTGTACTGTAATGCAATGTACTGTAATGTACTGTAATGTACTGTAATGCAATGTACTGTACTGTACTGTACTCTACTGTACTGGTACTGTAACTACCAACAAACTCCATATCTATCTTTAGTGGTTTCATTCGGTACACACAAAGTGTAGTGCCTATGAATGGCTCAAGCATTACTTATGAACACATTATACTGTACAGCACAGAAACAAGTAGCAGAAAATGCTACTATCCATGCCCCAATCTTCCCAGTATCCCTTGTGAGAACTAGCGACTAAGCGTACTCCTCACTTCTTTTGATTGAAGCCTGTGAGAGAGAGACTCAAAGGAGCCCCTAGGTGAACTAGTGGGCTCTTTGAAAGACCTGGACTGCATCCCAAATGGCACCCCTTATTTTCTACAACATAGTGGCCCCGGGTCAAAAGTGGTGCACGAAACAGGGAAAAGGGTGCCATTTGGGACGCAGACCTGGCTGGTCTCAGTGGAGGTAGAGGAGGGAGGTTTTGTTGGTTGAGAACAGAGCTGTGTCTCTGTGTTTGGGGCTGCTGTGTCCTGGTGGACTCTGAGAGTGTCTTCTTTTGTCTGCCTTTGATTGCTCTTATGAATTATGGATCTTGCCTCTCCCACACAATGTTTGTGTGTGTGTGCATGCGTGTGTGTGTGGAGCCGTGCCAGGGACTGCAGGGCGCAGTGACAATGATCGACTCCTGCTCTAGTCTGCTTTGCCTTTCTTAAACATAGAGACACACACAAGTACACACACTGTCCTTCTCTCCGCTTCCCTGTCTCTCAATGACAACCACAGGTTTCATCCTGCCGCCTCCCATGTGAAAGTTAACACCGTTACATAACTCTCTTCACACGTTAAATTGGCAACTGTGTGCCGCGTGAATAAAACATCTCTATTTCACACTGTGTGCTTTTCATTTGAGAGTTCTACCCACCACCACCCTAGCACATATCCAAGGTAAACATTCAATGCCTATCTAAAAAGCAGTACTCTTCAATCACAACTATTCTAAATGCTCTAGCTCATCTCCTAGTCGTCTCGTCTCTCGCCGTGCTAGTCGGAGAGTATGGGCCCAGGGGAAGAGTTATGTTCCATAGTGGAGTGGCGGAGTTGCATAAACTTACTATTCCGATTCAAGGCGGAATCCCTGAGGAAAGGAAGATGCATATGGACAAATTGGGAAGAGTGGGTGTTTTGAAATATGTGCTGTCTCCTATCTGCCGGAACGTGGCCGAATCATAACTCTTAGTGACAGGCTATATCCAGCAGGGTAACTCTTAGTGACAGGCTACATCCAGGCTACATCCAGCAGCGTAACTCTTAGTGACAGGCTACATCCAACAGGGTAACTCTTAGTGACAGGCTACATCCAGCAGGGTAACTCTTAGTGACAGGCTACATCCAGCAGGGTAACTCTTAGTGACAGGCTACATCCAGCAGGGTAACTCTTAGTGACAGGCTACATCCAGCAGGGTAACTCTTAGTGACAGGTTACATCTAGCAGGGTAACTCTTAGTGACAGGCTACATCCAGCAGCGTAACTCTTAGTGACAGGCTACATCCAACAGGGTAACTCTTAGTGACAGGCTACATCCAGCAGGGTAACTCTTAGTGACAGGCTACATCCAACAGGGTAACTCTTAGTGACAGGCTACATCCAACAGGGTAACTCTTAGTGACAGGCTACATCCAACAGGGTAACTCTTAGTGACAGGCTACATCCAACAGGGTAACTCTTAGTGACAGGCTACATCCAACAGGGTAACTCTTAGTGACAGGCTACATCCAACAGGGTAACTCTTAGTGACAGGCTACATCCAACAGGGTAACTCTTAGTGACAGGCTACATCCAACAGGGTAACTCTTAGTGACAGGCTACATCCAACAGGGTAACTCTTAGTGACAGGCTACATCCAACAGGGTAACTCTTAGTGACAGGCTACATCCAACAGGGTAACTCTTAGTGACAGGCTACATCCAGCAGGGTAACTCTTAGTGACAGGCTACATCCAGCAGGGTAACTCTTAGTGACAGGCTACATCCAGCAGTGTAACTCTTAGTGACAGGCTACATCCAGCAGGGTAACTCTTAGTGACAGGCTACATCCAGCAGGGTAACTCTTAGTGACAGGCTACATCCAGCAGGGTAACTCTTAGTGACAGGCTACATCCAGCAGGGTAACTCTTAGTGACAGGCTACATCCAGCAGGGTAACTCTTAGTGACAGGCTACATCCAGCAGGGTAACTCTTATTGACAGGCTACATCCAGCAGGGTAACTCTTAGTGACAGGCTACATCCAGCAGGGTAACTCTTAGTGACAGGCTACATCCAACAGGGTAACTCTTAGTGACAGGCTACATCCAACAGGGTAACTCTTAGTGACAGGCTACATCCAACACGGTAACTCTTAGTGACAGGCTACATCCAGCAGGGTAACTCTTATTGACAGGCTACATCCAACACGGTAACTCTTAGTGACAGGCTACATCCAGCAGGGTAACTCTTAGTGACAGGTTACATCCAGGCTACATCCAGCAGGGTAACTCTTAGTGACAGGCTACATCCAGCAGGGTAACTCTTAGTGACAGGCTACATCCAGCAGGGTAACTCTTAGTGACAGGCTACATCCAGGCTACATCCAGCAGGGTAACTCTTAGTGACAGGCTACATCCAGCAGGGTAACTCTTAGTGACAGGCTACATCCAGCAGGGTAACTCTTAGTGACAGGCTACATCCAGCAGGGTAACTCTTAGTGACAGGCTACATCCAGCAGGGTAACTCTTAGTGACAGGCTACATCCAGCAGGGTAACTCTTAGTGACAGGCTACATCCAGCAGGGTAACTCTTAGTGACAGGCTACATCCAGCAGGGTAACTCTTAGTGACAGGCTACATCCAGCAGGGTAACTCTTAGTGACAGGCTACATCCAGCAGGGTAACTCTTAGTGACAGGCTACATCCAACAGGGTAACTCTTAGTGACAGGCTACATCCAGCAGGGTAACTCTTAGTGACAGGCTACATCCAACACGGTAACTCTTAGTGACAGGCTACATCCAGCAGGGTAACTCTTAGTGACAGGTTACATCCAGCAGGGTAACTCTTAGTGACAGGCTACATCCAGCAGGGTAACTCTTAGTGACAGGCTACATCCAGCAGGGTAACTCTTAGTGACAGGCTATATCCAGCAGGGTAACTCTTAGTGACAGGCTACATCCAGCAGGGTAACTCTTAGTGACAGGCTACATCCAGCAGGGTAACTCTTAGTGACAGGCTACATCCAGGGTAACTCTTAGTGACAGGCTACATCCAGCAGGGTAACTCTTAGTGACAGGCTACATCCAGCAGGGAATCCATCCCAGTGCTCCACTTTCTCTTTCCTTCTCTGTAGGTGCATCCCCAGGAGAGGGGGAGGGGTAAAAGAGAGAGAGAGAGAGCGAGAAGGAGAAAGAGATGAGGGAGAAAGAGATGATGAAAAGGAGATGTCCAAGGGGGTGCAATGTTAAGACAGAGGTGCAATGTTAAGACAGTGGTGCAATGTTAAGACAGAGATGCAATGTTAAGACAGAGATGCAATGTTAAGGCAGAGGTGCAATGTTAAGACAGTGGTGCAATGTTAAGACAGAGGTGCAATGTTAAGACAGAGATGCAATGTTAAGACAGAGATGCAATGTTAAGACAGAGGTGCAATGTTAAGACAGAGATGCAATGTTAAGACAGAGGTGCAATGTTAAAACAGGGGTGCAATGTTAAGACAGAGGTGCAATGTTAAGACAGAGATGCAATGTTAAGACAGAGGTGCAATGTTAAGACAGGGGTATAATGTTAAGACAGAGGTGCAATGTTAAGACAGAGATGCAATGTTAAGACAGTGGTGCAATGTTAAGACAGAGGTGCAATGTTCAGACAGAGATGCAATGTTAAGACAGAAATGCAATGTTAAGACAGAGGTGCAATGTTAAGACAGAGATGCAATGTTAAGACAGAGGTGCAATGTTAAGACAGGGGTATAATGTTAAGACAGAGGTGCAATGTTAAGACAGAGATGCAATGTTAAGACAGTGGTGCAATGTTAAGACAGAGGTGCAATGTTAAGACAGGGGTGCAATGTTAAGACAGGGGTGCAATGTTAAGACAGAGGTGCAATGTTAAGACAGAGATGCAATGTTAAGACAGAGGTGCAATGTTAAGACAGAGATGCAATGTTAAGACAGAGGTGCAATGTTAAAACAGGGGTGCAATGTTAAGACAGAGGTGCAATGTTAAGACAGAGATGCAATGTTAAGACAGAGGTGCAATGTTAAGACAGGGGTATAATGTTAAGACAGAGGTGCAATGTTAAGACAGAGATGCAATGTTAAGACAGTGGTGCAATGTTAAGACAGAGGTGCAATGTTCAGACAGAGATGCAATGTTAAGACAGAAATGCAATGTTAAGACAGAGGTGCAATGTTAAGACAGAGATGCAATGTTAAGACAGAGTTGCAATGTTAAGACAGGGGTATAATGTTAAGACAGAGGTGCAATGTTAAGACAGAGATGCAATGTTAAGACAGTGGTGCAATGTTAAGACAGAGGTGCAATGTTAAGACAGGGGTGCAATGTTAAGACAGGGGTGCAATGTTAAGACAGAGGTGCAATGTTAAGACAGAGATGCAATGTTAAGACAGAGATGCAATGTTCAGACAGAGATGCAATGTTAAGACAGAGGTGCAATGTTAAGACAGAGGTGCAATGTTAAGACAGAGGTGCAATGTTAAGACAGGGGTGCAATGTTAAGACAGAGGTGCAATGTTAAGACAGAGATGCAATGTTAAGACAGAGGTGCAATGTTCAGAAAGAGATGCAATGTTAAGACAGAAATGCAATGTTAAGACAGAGATGCAATGTTAAGACAGAGATGCAATGTTAAGACAGAGGTGCAATGTTAAGACAGAGATGAGAAGAGAGAGAGAGAGTGAGGAAGAGGGGTTATGCGATGAAGATGATAGAGGTATCTATATATAGAGCACAGGAGGCTGGTGGCACCTTAATTGGGGAGGACGGGCTCGTGGTAATGACTGGAGCGGAGTCAGTGGAATGGTATCAAATATATGGTTTCAATGTGTTTGATGCCATTCCATTCGCTCCGTTCCAGCCATTATTATGAGCTGTCCTCCCCTCAGCAGCCACCACTGATATAGAAAGAGAGCAAAAGAGTGTATCCATTCATTTCCAGAGTCCTCTTACTGCTCTTATCAACCAGCAGCCATCTCACACAGTACTGTCTCCCTTAGTTCAAACTAAACTCACACTGGATACGGGATACCAGAGATACTCCACACCAAACAGGTTGACAAATGCATCACTGTAAGATAGAGTTCAACTGAATGGGTAATGAACAGAATATCTAAATAGTTGTGAAATTCTAGGAATATAATCCATCTCACATAAACCAAATGTAGACCATGAGCAAATTATCGCCCAATGGCAGCTCTACAGCCCAGGAGGCCAGGCATGATTTCTACACTGATAACAAAAAGGTCTGATCAACACATTTCCCCAGAAAGCCCTCCCTTTTACCCAACTCCCATTGGAAAATTAAAGAAAAAGTAGGAAAACATTGAAAAAATACAAAAGATAAAGCACTGCGTTTGACATGTTTCTTCTATGTGTAAATGGCGTTGTGCTGGTGATTTATTGCTTTCTAATGTCGTAGCTTATCTCCTCAGGCTCACTGCTCATGGCTCGGTACCAGGTCAGTGGAGTGTATGAGAAAGACAACATTCTTAAATGAGCTTTAGTAAATAAGCTCTGACATCTAGCACTGCACTGGCAAGCAACTGCCAATCTCTGGCCTTCACCAGTGTTTAGCCTCCCAGCCAATGACAAAGGGACCCGTCTGGGGTCTGTCACAAAATGAACTCCAACCAAAAAGGTAGTTAACTTCCTCATCCTCCTGCCAATATCTATAGTGACCATTTTGGTTGTTTTTTGGAAATATTTGCGTATCGTTGACTCTCGGCTCAATCAATGGACTCATGTAGCATTGTAATGGGTCATTCGCGAACAAACAGCTTTTTTGTCTCCCTGATTTACATACTGCTACTACAGATTTTTTAGCTCCAGACATTGATGGTTTAAATAAGTTCTAAAATGTTTTCTGAAGATGGTAATTCCTCACTGAACAATATACTTTTTCAGGCCCACACAAATGTTTTGCAGTGCATTCATTTCTTCATTGTTATTTCAGGCCATCTAATAATTTTTCCTGTTAAAAATATATTTAAACTTGTCACGATCTGACATAATGGCAGGAAACTTTTTAGGTGCTACTGAACGTGTGACGTTTGGGAGCCAAAAGTACAGCTCTTTTAGATGAACAGAGCCAAATGAGCTGGCTCACGGAAAAGACTCGGAATGCTCATCACTAGTGGAGACTGACTAGGCTGGAGGACTCAATCTTACAGACTAAAATAAGCTTTGCTAGAGAAGAAACTCTGAGAATTTGTTTATGAATTTATCTATAAGTTGATTACTGGTTCTATGCTGCATTTAACATGTACAGAGTAGATAAGGCATGATTTAACAGGTACAGAGTAGATTGGGCATGATTTAACAGGTACAGAGTAGATTGGGTAGGAATATCTTCAGCTGTGTGCACACATTTTGAGAGCTTGGGACTAAAAAAGACGATTCTGAGATAATTGGCTTTAAAGTTCCGAACACTCAATGGTGTGAATGGTTCCGAACACTCATTGGTTTGAATGGTGTCAGCGATTTTTATCTTATATTCTTTAGAACTTCACAACATTCATTGGAGTATTTAGAGTACTACAGTGTATGTACAGTGCAAGTATTAAAACCCCTTGACGTTTTACACATTTTGTTACGTTACAGCCTTTTGCCCTCATCAATCTACACACAATACCCCATAATGACAAAGTAAAAACAGGTTTGTATAAATTGTTGCAAATTTATAAAAATAAAGAAAGGAAATATCACATTTCCATAAGTATTCAGACCCTTTACTCAGTACTTTGTTGAAGCACCTTTGGCAGCGATTACAGCCTTGAGTATTCTTGGGTATGACGCTACAAGCTTGGCACACCTGTATTTGGGGAGTTTATCACATTCTTCTCGACAGATCCTCTCAAACACTGTCAGGTTGGATGGGGAGCGTCGCTGCACAGCTATTTTCAGGTCTCTCCAGAGATGTTCGATCGGGTTCATGTGCCTTTTACTGAGGAGTGGCTTCCGTCTGGCCACTCTACCATAAAGGCCTGATTGGTGGAGTGCTGCAGAGACGGTTGTCCTTCTGGAAGGTTCTCCCATCTCCACAGAGGAACTCTGAAGCTCTGTCAGAATGACCATCGGGTTCTTGGTCACCTCCCTGACCAAGGCCCTTCTCCCCCGATTGCTAAGTTTGGCCGGGTGGCCAGCTCTAGGAAGAGTCTTGGTGGTTCCAAACTTCTTCCATTTAAGAATGATGGAGACCACTGTGTTCTTGGGGACCTTCAATGTTGCAGACATTTTTTGGTACCCTTCCCCAGATCTGTGCCTTCGACACAATCCTGTCTCGGAGCTCTACGGACAATTCCTTTGACCTCATGGCTTGGTTTTTGCTCTGACATGCACGGTCAACTGTGGGACGTTATATAGACAAGTGTGTACCTTTCCAAATCATATCCAATCAATTTAATTGACCACAGGGGGACTCCAATCAAGTTGTAGAAACATCTCAAGGATGATCAATGGAAACAAGATAAACCTGTGCTCAATTTCGAGTCTCATAGCAAAGGGTCTGAATACTTATGTAAATAAGGTATTTCTATTTTTAATAAATTAGCAACAATTTCTAAAAACCTGTTTTCGCTTTGTCATTATGGGGTATTGTGTGTAGATTGATGAGGAAAATGTTTTATTTAATCCATTTTAGAATAAGGCTGTAAAAAGGGAAGGTGTCTGAATACTTTCTGAATGCACTGTAGGTAGAGAACATTGAACAGAACAAGACTATGTCAATAACTCATTTCTGACAAAAATGCAGATAGTCCCAAGCTCTCGATTTGGTACAATTACAGTAGTCTACAGTAGTCTACAGTAGCCTACAGTAGCCTACAGTAGTCTACAGTAGTCTACAGTAGCCTACAGTAGTCTACAGTAGTCTACAGTAGCCTACAGTAGCCTACAGTAGTCTACAGTAGTCTACAGTAGTCTACAGTAGCCTACAGTAGTCTACAGTAGTCTACAGTTGCCTACAGTAGTCTACAGTAGTCTACAGTAGCCTACAGTAGTCTACAGTAGCCTACAGTAGCCTACAGTAGTCTACAGTAGCCTACAGTAGTCTACAGTAGCCTACAGTAGTCTACAGTAGCCTACAGTAGTCTACAGTAGTCTACAGTAGTCTACAGTAGCCTACAGTAGTCTACAGTAGTCTACAGTTGCCTACAGTAGTCTACAGTAGTCTACAGTAGCCTACAGTAGCCTACAGTAGCCTACAGTAGTCTACAGTAGTCTACAGTAGTCTACAGTAGCCTACAGTAGTCTACAGTAGTCTACAGTAGCCTACAGTTGCCTACAGTAGCCTACAGTAGTCTACAGTAGTCTACAGTAGTCTACAGTTGCCTACAGTAGTCTACAGTAGTCTACAGTAGCCTACAGTAGTCTACAGTAGTCTACAGTAGTCTACAGTAGTCTACAGTAGCCTAGTAGGTTGTGGTAGATTTAAATTGTTTATTGGTGTTAGTCTAAAAGGTAACTAGAATGCGTTTTAGCTAAAAAAGCAATTTTTGTTTCTTTTTGAGCATTTTAATAGGAAATTATTACATTAAATTACTTTACTTACTGTTACCCCAAAATAATTAGATTTTGAGATACAGACTGCTGCGCTGAGCCGTTACTGAGTATCTAACAGTGATGTGTCTCGAATCATAAGTTCCTCCGTGTTTGGTGGTGAGTGATGTGTTCTGCATGCTTCACTGTACGCACCCAATCTTCTTAGCCTAGTTGACCGACAGCGGCTAGAGATGGCCGAGCTGAATGAAACATGATTTCAGACACGCTGTCATTAGACAAGCCTGCAGTGGTCGATGTGACTGCTGATGTGTGTGTGCATGCGCGTGCTTGTTTGTGGGTGTGTACAGTCTGTATGCATGCGCGTGCTTGTTTGTGGGTGTGTACAGTCTGTATGCATATGCGTTTGTTTGTGGGTGTGTACAGTCTGTATGCATATGCGTGCTTGTTTGTGGGTGTGTACAGTCTGTATGCATATGCGTGCGTGAACGTCTATGTGTGTACGTGTCCAACCAGCAAGTGTCCCAAGGTGACCAGTGTTTCTAACAGGTCAGATAGGGGATTAATGAATCCCTTGTAAAATCAAACACTATTTTAAACCACCATCTTATTACCAAATTTAACCTGAAACTTTATTAGGCTGAGTCCCAAATGACACCATATTCCCTATAAAGTGCACTGCTTTTGACCAAGGCCCATAGGGCTCTTGTCAAAAATAGTGCACTATGTAGGGAATATGTTGTCATATGGGACTCAGCCTAATAAC
>NW_028162070.1:45000-82723 GCF_964263955.1 Coregonus lavaretus
TCAATTAGTTCTAGTTCCTCTCTCTGGACTACCAATGCCTGATCCCTCAATTAGTTCTAGTTCCTCTCACTGGACTACCAACAACTGATCCCTCAATTAGTTCTAGTTCCTCTCTCTGGACTACCAACGCCTGATCCCTCAATTAGTTCTAGTTCCTCTCTCTGGACTACCAACGCCTGATCCCTCAATGAGTTCTAGTTCCTCTCACTGGACTACCAACGCCTGATCCCTCAATGAGTTCTAGTTCCTCTCACTGGACTACCAATGCCTGATCCCTCAATGAGTTCTAGTTCCTCTCTCTGGACTACCAACGACCAACGCCTGATCCCTCAATGAGTTCTAGTTCCTCTCACTGGACTACATTTTTACATTTGACATTTTAGTCATTTAGCAGACGTTCTTATCCAGATGACTTACAGTTAGTGAGTGCATACATTTTCATACTGGCCCTCCGTGGGAAACAAACCCACAACCCTGCCGTTGCAAGCGCCACGCTCTACCAACTGAGCTACAGGGGACTACCAATTTGTTACGCGACCCACGTGTGTGCAGTCATCAGAAGCTCTAGCCCACTGTGGCACTACGACTGCGTCACAAATGGCACCCTATTCCCTATTTAGTGCACTACTTTTGACCAGGGCCCATACGGTGCTGGTCAAAAGTAGTGCACTATGCAGCCGGCGTGTCACAGTTGTTATTGTTTGTTAAACTGCAGATTGCCCCTTTAATGCATTGGCACATGTGTTTTTAAATGGTAACGGGAATGTATTCACCTTGTGTGAAATTGTCAGTAGTAAAGAGTGTCCATGGAGCACTGCACTGTGTGTGTGTGTGTGTGTGTGTGTGTGTGTCTTGTCCCCTCACCTTCAGGAAGTGTCCTCTGTTTACCTGTCATGCATCAGTACCTCTTCCACCCCCTCTCTCTTGCACACAAACACACATGCACGCGCACACACACACCCACCCACCCCCCTTCCCCCCAGGTGATTTATGAAATCTGTCGTCTTTGCAAGTGTTTGAGGAGGATTTTGATGTATGGGCCCCGACTCTCCAATTCCAACAAGTTAATGTCGGATGCAATTTTACAGGACTTCACAAAAACAGAGGGAGGGGGACTTGAGCTGTTGAGAATATCGTGTGACGGTGTTGCGAGGATCGTTCTCAGCGTTCAGCGGAGCTGGCCGTGGCATCAATTATCGCCACAGAATAATTGCACCTTCGCCCTGGATGACTGCATCCTGTACATAGCCATTTAGGAGAGCATAGGACTGGAAGGAGAGAGGATCCACTCAGATGAACACAGCTTTTCACACCACACTGGGTGGTCCGTATTTACAGGTTACACAAAGGAAATTAGAATAATATAATATATACTGTGTGTACAAAACACTAAGAACACCTTCTCTTTCCATGACATAGACTGACCAGGTGAATCCAGGTGAAAGCTATGATCCCTAATTGATGTCACCTGTTAAATCCACTTCAATCAGTGTAGATGAAGGTGAGGAGACAGGTTAAAGAAGGATTTTTAAGCCTTGAGACAATTGATACATGGGTTGTCTATGTGTGCCATTCTGAGGGTGAATGGGCAAGACAAAAGATTGAAGTGCCTTTGAACGGGGTATGGTATAGATGCCAGGCGCACCGGGTTGTGTCAAGAACTGCAATGCTGCTGGGTTTTTCACGCTCAACAGTTTCCTCTATGTATCAAGAATGGTCCCCACCCAGAGGACATCCAACAAACTTGACACAACTGTGGGAAGCATTGGAGTCAACATGGGCCAGCATCCCTGTGGAACACTTTCAACACCTTGTAGAGTCCATCCCCGACGAATTGAGGCTGTTCTGAGGGCAAAAAGGGGGGAAACTCAATATTAGGAAGGTGTTCCTAATGTTTGGTATACTCAGTGTACAGTATAATATATTCCATTTAGCAGACACTTTCATCCCAATCGACTTACAGTAGTACAGTAGCATGCATACCTTTTGAAATCGGTGGCCCCAACAGGAACCGAACCAACAATCCTGGAGTTTTAAGCACCACATTCTACCAGCTGAGCCATAAAAGACCACATCCTCAATGCAGTTTATCCCTTCGGAAAATGTATCTATCTCTGTCTTGGCATTCCTGGCCTGATTCTATGGTGTGTGTGTGTTTGTGAGTGTGTTTGTGAGTGTATGCACAAGTGTGTATGTGTATATATATGTGTGTGTGTGTGTGTGTGTGTATGCATGTGTGTGTGTGTGTGTGTGTGTGTGTTAGTCACCATTGCTTGGAACTGTATCTTAGACTTGAGGTGTGTCATGGGAATGCGCTTTCAACATCAAATCGTGACCCAAACCATTCAAGTTTTAAAATTAGGATGGCAAAAAGCAGCCCTCTTCTGTTTTAGGTCATGCCTTGTGCCCATTTGGGCCTGGGAGCCTTTAAATTGAGTCAAGTATCTTTTCCAGTTGGACTACTGGGAATATTTACTGCCACTCAAAAGGAGCCATGAGACTTTTTTTAAAACAATTTCTACAGCAGGGAACGAACAGTATGAATGTTTGATTCTGGTTTTATTCTTTATTCATTTTTCACTTTCTGCATCTATCCACATTTAGATCCCTACAGGCTCTGGTCAAACATAGTGCACTTTACAGGTAATAGGGTCTGCCTCCCAAATGACACACTTTGTCCTGTCTGTCCTCTGCTGTCGGACACACAGGTTGGTCAGTGACGGTGACATGAGCAATGGGAGAGTATCGTAGTGCCAACCTCCGATAAGGGAAGTCAACCATCCTGCTCCTCTTCAAACGGAGCCACTGACCTTGACTGTCACTACATCACTTACCAAAGGCAATATACACCTTCCATATACTGTAGCTAGACAATATACACCTTCAATATACTGTAGCTAGACAATATACACCTTCAATATACTGTAGCTAGACAATATACACCTTCAATATACTGTAGCTAGACAATATACACCTTCAATATACTGTAGCTAGACAATATACACCTTCAATATACTGATGTCTCTCTGGAAAGCAACCCATGCCCTGATCTTGTCCACTTTGTTGTCTAGGGACTGGAGATTAGCGAGTAATATACTCGGAAGCGATGGGTGGTGTAAGCGCCTCCTAAGTCTGACTAGGAGACCGCTCCGGCTCCCTCTCCTCCGGAGGCGTTGTTTTGGGTCGGCCTCTGGAATCAGTTCAAATGCCCTGGGTGGTGCGAACAAAGGATCCGCTTCAGGAAAGTCGTATTCCTGGTCGTAGTGCTGGTAAGTTGAGTGGCGCAGTGGTCTAAGGCACTGCATCGCAGTGCTAACTGTGCCACTAGAGATCCTGGTTCGAATCCAGGCTCTGTCGCAGCCGGCCGCGACCGGGAGACTCATGGGCGGCGCACAATTGGCCCAGCGTCGTCCAGGGTAGGGGAGGGAATGGCCGGCAGGGATGTAGCTCAGTTGATAGAGCATGGCGTTTGCAACGCCAGGGTTGTGGGTTCGTTTCCCACGGGGGGCCAGTATAAAAAAATATATGTATTCACTAACTGTAAGTCGCTCTGGATAAGAGCGTCTGCTAAATGACTAAAATGTAAATGTAAGTTGACGCCGCTCTGATATCCAATAGTTCTTCCCGGCTGTATGTAATAACGCTTAAGATTTTCTGGGCTAACAATGTAAGAAATAATACATAAAAAAACAAAATACTGCAAAGCTTCCTAAGGACCGAGAGACTGAAAAACTGCTTCTATCTCAAGGCCATCAGACTGTTAAACAGCCATCACTAGCACAGAGAGGCTGCTGCCTACATACAGACTTGAAAATCACTGGCCACTTTAATAAAGGGAACACTAGTCGCTTTAATAATGCCACTTTAATAATGTTTACATATCTTGTATTACCCATCTCATATGTATATACTGTATTCTATACTATCTTAATAATCTTTACATATCTTGCATTACCCATCTCATATGTATATACTGTATTCTATACTATCTATTGCATCTTAGCCTATGCCGCTCTGATAATGACATTGCTCATTCATATATTTATATATTCTTATTCCATTCCTTTAGTTAGATT
Source organism: Coregonus lavaretus (assembly GCF_964263955.1). Classification (NCBI taxonomy): domain Eukaryota; kingdom Metazoa; phylum Chordata; class Actinopteri; order Salmoniformes; family Salmonidae; genus Coregonus; species Coregonus lavaretus. Next base: position 49,077 of record NW_028162070.1, read on the forward strand.
TGTGTGTATTAGGTTTTTGTTGTAGAACTGTTATATATTACTTGCTAGATATTGCTGCACTGTCGGAACTAGAAGCACAAGCATTTCGCTACACTCGCAATAACATCTGCTAACCACGTGTATGTGACTAATACATTTGATTTGATTTTGATATACTGTAGCTACAGACAATATACACATTTACATTTTAGTCATTTAGCAGACGCTCTTATCCAGAGAGACTTACAGTTAGTGAGTGCATACATTTTTCATACTGGCCCCCCGTGGGAATCGAACCCACAACCCTGGCGTTGCAAGCGCCATGCTCTACCAACTGAGCTACAGGAGGCGTACACCATCAATATACTGTAGCTACAGACAATGTACACCCTCAATATACTGCAGTTAGATAATCTACACCTTCAATATACTGTAGCTACAGACAATGTACACCTTCAATATATTGTAGTTATATAATATACACCTTCAATATACCGTAGCTACAGCCAATATACCTTCAATATAATGGATCTACGTCTGTTGTATGACCTAGACTCATCCCTATTGGCTAACCTACCCTTCCTCCTAGACTTTGATTGTTGCTTTCATGATATGGTTACATAAATATATATATATTTTTTCTTCTAGTTTATATTTTATTTTATGCACGTTGAGATTATTATTGTATAATGAAAAGCACTTTACAAATGTAATGCATTATTATTGTTATTATGATTATTATTAATGTTCTGTGCATGCACATCTCTAAAAATATACATTGAAAAGTGTAAACAATACAATGTGGTACACGATATCGTTGCCAGGCAACCAATACACGTCTCTCCATGACCAGGAGTTGGTTAGTTACCACATGCTGTACAGACCACCTACTATATTTATCCGAATGCAGTAGTCTGCATATGGAAATGTTCAATCTCCTCTCCTCTCCTCTCCTCTCCTCTCCTCTCCTCTCCTCTCCTCTCCTCTCCTCTCCTCTCCTCTCCTCTCCTCTCCTCTCCTCTCCCTCCCCTACTGTTACGATCACAGCCCTCTCTCTCTCTCTCTCTCTCTCTCTCTCTCTCTCTCTCTCTCTCTCTCTCTCTCTCTCCCTCCCCCTCCCTCCCTCCTCTCCTCTCCTCTCCATCTCCCTCTCCAATCTACCCTCCCTCCCTCCCTCCCTATCTCCCTCCCTACTGTTAAGAGACTGGGAGGACTGAACAATCACAGCACAGTTTGATGGTTTGGGGGTGAGGAAAGAGAAACTGTGCTGATAAAAGCAATTCAATTAAAAGCCGTTGACTTTGGCCTTAAGGGCTATTGACATGGCCGCAGGTATTAATAAAATAAGGAGGGTTGTTTAACCGCCTCTCCCTCCGTTGAGCTGCGCTAGCTCCCAGCTCCTCTAGGGGGTCTCGGGGATGGAGGGAGGGATGGAGGGAGGGGATTTCATTTGCAGTAATGGTCTTCCTGGCATGAGGGCCATGGTTCGTGTTTAGTGAGGGGGCGTTAACACGATCTCCCCGGGCCTGTGTGGACTCGTAGGAGGGTGTGTGTTTGTGTGTGTGTGCGCGTGTGTGTGCGGTGAGACAGAGTGTGATGTGTGTGTTCTGAGTGAACTAATGATGGAGGAAAATAACCTGATTGTTTCAAATTCCGTTTGGCAAAAACATGGTGCATAGTTACCCTAGAAACTCTGTTTTATCACTGAGATGCACAGTATTTACAGATCATTAGTATGAACATATTGCCTGACGACTCAAACGGAATTAATCCGCTGCTCTATCGTCCCTACAACGTTCGTGGGCGTGGCCTTTGGCTTGAGCAATGTGCTTGGGTAGTGTAGTGTCTAAACAGTTTATGACTTTGTTGATGTTTGCAAATGGTGTGTTAGAGGAAGTCTGTTAGGTGGCCTCCTGGGATTGGTTTATGGGAAAACACCCATATTATGTTACATAGGGCATAGGATATAAATACCACGGTTGAAACAAAGGACGGAGAGTAACGACATGTTAGATCAGGTCGGTTGTTCTCCAGATGCCTGCAGAAGTCTGTAAATTGACGCTGAAATCTTTTGATATAATAAACCTTTATAATCAAAGGACAGTGTCAGTGGACTCCTTGTTCTCACAGCATAATTAGCATCATTATTTAGTTACTACAATAGCCAGGCAAACAAACATAGGTCTAAATCATGCATATGGAGTCCAATCTCCATGCTTATTAATGCTTAATAAAGGGATAATAATAATGTAATTACTATGTGATTACACATTAACAGATCAGTAAGATACAGTGCGGTCAGAAATTGTTGACACCCTCGATAAAGATTAGCAATAATGACCGTATAAAATAAATAATTCAAATACGGAGCAATTTTTTTTATTCTCGAAATTATCTTTTTTTATTCTAATACAATTGCTCACACAAGTCATATACATTTTTCTAAAAAAGGTAGGGGTCTAAATGATTGACACCCCTAAAGATTATTATAAATAAAGTAGTTCAAAGTTTAGTATTTGGTCCAATATTCCTAGCACCCAATGACTACATCAAGCTTGTGACACAAACTTGTTGGATGCATTTGCAGTTTGGTTGTGTTTGAGATGATTTTGTGCCCAATAGAAATGAATGGTGAATAATGTATTTTGTTGTTTTGGATTCACCTTCATTGTAAATAAGAATATAACATATTTCTCAACACTTCTACATTAATGTGGATGCCAAAAAAAATCGCTTTCTCTGAGCAACTGTATTAGTAAAAAAATGTGAGCATACAATATAGCTCAGTATTTTAATATATTTTTTTATACAGTCATTATTGCTCATCTTTATCAAGGTTGTCAATAATTTCAGACCTCACTGTACATGGCTATAGCAATCTCAAGAACTTAAAAGTCCATATACAAAGAGCTTGTGAGATCCCTTTCATTTCATAGGCTGTGTGGTCTGACAGCCAATCAAAACACATCTTTGTTTGTTTTCTCATTTTAAGGGGGTTGATGATGTTATATTTGTTCCGAAAGAGAATAGAAGATTTCGACAGCGTTAACATAGTCTCTGCTGTGACAGAAATAGACTAACTTCAGTGTCTTTACTACATTACATTATTATTATTAAAAATATTTAAAACCCTTGAAGTGCCCACATATATTTTCCTTTTCTTAGAGACAGGGTCCTGGCTTCGAAGGGATGGGACAAACTTATTGAAATGTCTGCCTGGACTGGAATCTGATGACCAAACGTTTTTTTGCAGCAGCATCTCTGTTTAGGTGTTAGAGACATTGTAGCTGAATGAAGAAATACACATCTTATAAAAAGCCCAAGCACATTTATTAGAGAAGTAGGCTCATTTGTGTTGAAGGGCCAAAACCCAACTAGAGTATTAACAGTGTGGTAAACATCACATTTCTTCGCCTGAACAAACCACATGGTGCATGCAGATGCTACGAAATGTTAAAGGCTCTGTTCAATCAGATCCGCTTTAACCGACATCCACATAGTGTTGTTTTGGCGGTGTCGGAGGTGGAAATTGGTTAGAGCTGTCAAATCCAAAAGCGGCTCCTGGCATTATACCTAAAGCGGACATTGCCATTGGCTGCAGGGAGTCGCATTAACAGAAATCTTGTTTACAAGTTGGAACACTGGAATGTGAGATGTAATCTACACCTCCACTATGATGATATAAATCCTCTTTATTTGGTTGAATGATTTTTCAATTTGAGCATCATTATTTCTATATAGCCTACACTTTGTCGTTCTGGACTTCTAACACGAGCGGGGCGGGTGTGGCTTCGTGACAATAATCGGAAGAGCAGCTGCTCACCGATTTGACGGCTCCAACGCAGTTCCACCCTCCGACCCCACCGAAACATCCGCTATGCGGGTGGATGTCTGCTATCGCCGGTTAATGCTTGATTTTATTGAATCTAGGCCATAGTTAGCTTGACAATTATATTAAAGCACAACTTTCTTATCCCTCTCGTGTTAACACATTGGCAGAAAAACAGACATCACTATTCTCTGCCTGCTTGTGCTGAGAGCTGCAGCTCCCCTGAGGGTTGCACAGTGTTCTGTGCATCTTTAACGTTCCTGGTCATGACCATGAGGCGGGTGGGTTGGGTGTAGGGATTAGGAGGTGGTAGGTGAGATGACAAAGGTATGACAGTACAGACTCAACATGAGAACGCTCCATATTTCTCCTCTCTCTTTCCTTCTCCCCTCCCTCCTCCTCATCCTCCTCTCTCCCTCCTGCTGTATGACTGCAGTCTGACCTACTTAGCGGTGCACTGCTGGCATGGCAGAGAGTTGGCGCAGTGAGCCAGGCACCCTCCCATCGTGGGCAGTGCCAAAGGAAACTCAACAGAGTCCCACCGCTCACCTATAGCTTCAGTTTACCAGCCTGTTCAGTACAGAAGGTCAGTGCATGGCTTTTTTCCATTAATACATTTAGTATACATCAAGAGAATTCCCCCTCTTCAAAAGATCGATACACGTGTCTTTCTAACGCACACACATATGATGTTTTAGCAGACGCTCCAATCCAGAGCGATTTACAGGCAAAATTAGGGTTAAGTGCATTGCTCAAGGGCACATAGACAGATTTTTCACCTAGTTGGCTCAGGGATTCGAACCAGCAACCTTTCGCTTACTGGCCCAACACTCTTAACCGCTAGGCTACCTGCTCCCCCCCAGCACTTGACAGACTTTACCGCAGAACAACATCACTCCATCTGAGAGTGAGTGTTGTAAACAAGGAAAAAATAGCTACTTCTGCCTTGGTTCTTTTTTTGAATAGTTGTGTGCAGTCTAAATTATTGTGTACCCTATGATTTGAAAGATTTGAAAGCAGACATGATTCCTTGTGTTCTCTTTTTTTCCCCGAGCAGGCTTATGTGACCCTCTCCAGATGTTTCGCTAATGTGCAGAGACATTCGTGCCAGCTTGTAGTACGGTAGTTGTTAACTTAACGTGGCGAAGCACGGCAAGTTCAGTTGAGGCAAATCCAGTCAGGAAAGTTATCAGTGCTTGTGTTGGGAGCACCAAAGATCAGGCCTTTTCTCAACAGGCTCAAAGGGAGTCCAGGAGGCCCCCTGTGTGTCTTCCGCACGACGCCATATCCACATCATTAGCTAGTTAACAGATTAGTTAAACCTCATTAAGCGATGGGTGAATACACAGTGGGCTTTGGAGAAACTGATTATGGAGAAAGCCTGTCTTTCCTGACGCCTCTCACAGAATCCTAGATTCTCAGATAGATAGACTCGGCCTTAGACTGTTACACTTTCAATTAAGATTCTCCATTGAGAATAGTGATAAATCCAGGGAAACCTGGATATAGTTTGGTAATCTCAGTTTGAGATTTTGAATGTCAAGGGTTGCCATGTTGGCAGCAAAAGCACAACAGACAATTCTATGGTAGTTGGAATAGAAATGAAAACATAATTGTTATGGAACGTCTGAGTGTACTGAGCCATATGCCTGGAAACCAATGAAAATGTACAATTATTACAAAAAGATGGTCAATAAAGTTTTGAACTGATCTTGAACTGCTAATGTCAGATAGAATCAAGTCTGTGTACAGTACGGTACAGTCTGGTACAGTCTGGTACAGTACGGTACAGTACGGTACAGTTTGGCACAGTACGGTACAGTACGGTACAGTCTGGTACAGTACGGTACAGTCTGGTACAGTTTGGCACAGTCTGCTACAGTCTGGTACAGTACGGTACAGTTTGGTACAGTCTGGTACAGTACGGTACAGTTTGGTACAGTCTGGTACAGTACGGTACAGTCTGGTACAGTACGGTACAGTCTGGTACAGTCTGGTACAGTCTGGTACAGTACGGTACAGTCTGGTACAGTCTGGTACAGTACGGTACAGTCTGGTACAGTACGGTACAGTCTGGTACAGTCTGGTACAGTACGGTACAGTCTGGTACAGTCTGGTACAGTACGGTACAGTCTGGTACAGTACGGTACAGTACGGTACAGTACGGTACAGTCTGGTACAGTACGGTACAGTACGGTACAGTCTGGTACAGTACGGTACAGTACGGTACAGTCTGGTACAGTCTGGTACAGTACGGTACAGTCTGGTACAGTCTGGTACAGTACGGTACAGTCTGGTACAGTCTGGTACAGTACGGTACAGTACGGTACAGTTTGGCACAGTCTGGTACAGTCTGGTACAGTACGGTACAGTCTGGTACAGTACGGTACAGTCTGGTACAATTTGGCACAGTCTGGTACAGTACGGTACAGTTTGGCATAGTACAGTACAGTCTGGTACAGTCTGGCATAGTACGGTACAGTCTGGTACAGTTTGGCACAGTCTGGTACAGTACAGTCTGGTACAGTACAGTCTGGTACAGTCTGGCATAGTACGGTACAGTATGGTACAGTTTGGCATAGTACAGTACAGTCTGGTACAGTTTGGCACAGTCTGGTACAGTACAGTCTGGTACAGTACGGTACAGTTTGGCACAGTCTGCTACAGTCTGGTACAGTACGGTACAGTCTGACACAGTACGGTACAGTTTGGCACAGTACGGTACAGTACGGTACAGTCTGGTACAGTACGGTACAGTCTGGTACAGTTTGGCACAGTCTGCTACAGTCTGGTACAGTACGGTACAGTTTGGTACAGTACGGCACAGTCTGGTACAGTCTGGTACAGTACGGTACAGTCTGGTACAGTACGGTACAGTCTGGTACAGTCTGGCATAGTACGGCACAGTCTGGTACAGTACGGTACAGTTTGGTACAGTACGGCACAGTCTGGTACAGTCTGGTACAGTACGGTACAGTCTGGTACAGTACAGTACAGTCTGGTACAGTCTGGCATAGTACGGTACAGTTTGGCACAGTCTGGTACAGTACAGTCTGGTACAGTCTGGCATAGTACGGTACAGTTTGGCACAGTCTGGCACAGTATGGTACAGTACGGTACAGTACGGTACAGTCTGGCACAGTCTGGAACAGTTTGGCACAGTCTGGCACAGTATGGTACAGTCTGACACAGTACGGTACAGTTTGGCACAGTCTGGCACAGTATGGTACAGTCTGACACAGTACTGTACAGTCTGGCATAGTACGCTACAATACGGTACAGTCTGGTACAGTCTGGTACAGTCTGGTACAGTATGCCTACTGAATTCTACATCACATGCCGTTGTCAGATAATCACTGAGCCGTTAGCTGGGAGCCATGATTTTTCTGTGGCATGCCAGGTCAACTAACAACAACCCTTTATAGATGCATGTGCATGTGACGTGCTCTCATGCTTGCCTGCATCCTTGGGACTGTGTGGATGAGGAATGGGACGAGCATGTTCCATTCCGCAAATGTTACTGTGACTGTGAATGTGCTTCTGGATGAGAAAGTGTGTGTGTCTTTGTAGGTGTCTGGGAGTGTGTGTGCTTCCATCTGAGCGTCAATGTACAGAATGCCTGAGTCTGAGTCTGAGTTTATGGACACGTGTGTGCAGTACATTTGCATCATAACTATGGATATACTGATAAACATGTGTAGGTGTTGTGTGTTTGAATGTATGTGTGTGTGTGTGTGTGTTCGTGGGAGATCGATTAGCCTGCCTCAGTGCTTCCGGTACTGTCTTCCTGCCTTGCCTGGTCTCTTCACGCAACTAAGATCGCACTGTTCCTTTCTGTTTATACAGCCTTTGCCCAGGACCCATTAACTAGGAACTAGGAACTAGGACCCCTTCACTCCTGCCTGATTAACAAAGCCCAATTAGAACAGCCATTGTTCCAGGAAAGAAGGGATGAAATTATAGGAGTCCTAACACATCTTCCTAGCTTAGACATAGTATGCGTCCCAAACAACACCCTATTCCCTATGTAGTGCACTACTTTTGACCAGGGCTCTGTTAAGGTGCCATTTGGGTTCCAGGCATAGTCCAGGGCGTGTGGCGTAATTGGTCACATCAAACCCCTGGCCATACTTCTCTCTCTGATGGTTGAAGTGTATGACACTAATGAATGGTCTCTGAGGGACTGAGGTGGCCTTTCATTTGTCATTAGCCTGTTAGTCCAGTTGGTTTCGGGACACTTGAGCCGCTCCTGGGAACTGATTAAGCTAGTTGTTAGCCATGATAGTGTCCCTTGTAGAAAAGAGTTGCCAAACAAAAAGAGAAGGGTAGTCATTACAGACATTATGTGACAGTAATGACCAGAGCTGGGTCCAAATGGTCTTTGTATTTTATCAATGCTTTGAGCGTTTGATTAAGCCGGCCTGGAGTGCCAAATGGATGGGCTTTGGTACTTTTGGAACTATCTTATTGATTCCGTAGAACAACTAAAGTACAGTATTTGAAAGAAAACATATGCTATTTGAACTCAGGAACGGTAATGGTGGTACTAATAGATGGGATTTCATGGTGTTTCTGCAGGAATGGAACCAAATTGGTCGACGCACAAGTGAGACAGATGATGTGAAATAGTTGTAGAAACACTGTAATAATTGCACGGAGAGAGCTGAAATGAAGTGGTTACTACAGTAGTAGACAACTACATATTGGCAGTGGTAAGATGGCAAAGAAAGTATGGTAATTCTTCAGACATCAAAAAGGGGGGTAAGGTAAGTATCAGTTGTGGTAGTCCATGGTAGTCCATAAGACAATAGTAGGAGAACCATGGTAGTATTAATGTGGCAGGAGAACCATGGTAGTATTAATGTGGCAGGAGAACCATGGCAGTATTAATTTGGCAGGAGAACCATGGTAGTATTAATGTGGCAGGACAACCATGGTAGTATTAATGTGGCAGGAGAACCATGGCAGTATTAATTTGGCAGGAGAACCATGGTAGTATTCATGTGACAGGAGAACCATGGTAGTATTAATGTGGCAGGACAACCATGGTAGTATTAATGTGGCAGGAGAACCATGGCAGTATTAATTTGGCAGGAGAACCATGGTAGTATTCATGTGACAGGAGAACCATGGCAGTATTAATGTGGCAGGAGAACCATGGTAGTATTAATGTGGCAGGAGAACCAAGGTAGTATTAATGTGACAGGAGAACCATGTCAGTATTAATGTGGCAGGAGAACCATGGTAGTATTAATGTGGCAGGAGAACCATGGCAGTATTAATGTGGCAGGAGAACCATGGTAGTATTAATGTGGCAGGAGAACCATGGTAGTATTCATGTGGCAGGAGAACCATGGTAGTATTAATGTGGCTGGAGAACCATGGTAGTATTAATGTGGCAGGAGAACCATGGCAGTATTAATGTGGCAGGAGAACCATGGTAGTATTAATGTGACAGGAGAACCATGTCAGTATTAATGTGGCAGGAGAACCATGGTAGTATTAATGTGGCAGGAGAACCATGGCAGTATTAATGTGGCAGGAGAACCATGGTAGTATTAATGTGGCAGGAGAACCATGGTAGTATTCATGTGGCAGGAGAACCATGGTAGTATTAATGTGGCTGGAGAACCATGGTAGTATTAATGTGGCAGGAGAACCATGGCAGTATTAATGTGGCAGGAGAACCATGGTAGTATTAATGTGACAGGAGAACCATGGTAGTATTAAGGTGAACGGAGTACCATGGCAGAATTAATGAGACAGGAGTAGAATGGTATTATTAAGGCAGTAGGGACCGAGGGGGAGGGTGTGGACCGAGGGGGAGGGTGTGGACCGAGGGGGAGGGTGTGGACCGAGGGGGAGGGTGTGGACCGAGGGGGAGAAGGGGACCGCGGGGGAGGGTGTGGAGTGAGTGGGAGGGTGGGGACCGAGGGGGAGAAGGGGACCGAGGGTGAGGGTGACGAGCGAGGGGGAGGGTGGGGACCGAGGGTGAGGGTGACGAGCGAGGGGGAGGGTGGGACCGAGGGGGAGTGAGTATTGATCAAAAACGGCAGGTGAAAAGGAATGCAAAGTCATGTTGCTATAGCAACTAGCCATGCACCAGAAGAAAAAGCCTGGAGTCACAGGCAGGCTTTCTCTCTCACGCCAGGGACGAGGCAAGGAGGCAATGCTCAATCATCTGAACGGCTCCCTTATGCTCACAGTGGATACATCACAGATTGAACATATTGCCCGTTTGATATGATAATTTTCCATTCTCCACAGTGGGTGTTTCAATCATGCCTCTTGCGTGCTATGTTCTTTTGACAATATCTCTAGAACATATTCCATTCACATTCCATGTTAGCGCTGCATACTAACATTTGTTTTTGTATTTTTGAGAGGCTATACACATGGTACTATGTGGCCATGTTGTGTCTTTATGAATTATACACTGTAAGAACAGGCAGACACTTGCAGGAGATACTAAAACAAAAAAACTAAAACTAAAACTATTGTTGTTGACAAATCTGAGGCTTCATTGCACCTGGCCAGTCAGTGTGCTTGGGTTATTTAACATCAGCCTGGGGTGATTTTGGGACCTTGCAGAAGTCAAACATTTAGATTTAGTAACCCTGGAGGCTACATAGATGTTTGCGCAACATTTCATTTGATGCCATCTGTGTCCATATGACTTCAGAGCAGATAGTATCGACCAAGGACGTAGCCTAGTCTCTCCGTGTCTGTGGTACGTGTAAAGTAAATACGTATACCCTGGAATGTTTGGAGCTGAATGTACAACAGCTTATTATCTAAGTCAGCAATAAAAAAAATATGTTTTACTGACATGTTTTTGAGCTCTTTTCAAGTTCAAAACCAAAGTGTAATCCAATGCCCTCATTCAGTCAGGCAATGTTTATGCCACCTCATGTACCATTTGCTTTGTCACCCATTAAGGCCCCAAACATACCAAAGCACAGATCATTTGGTGTTGTTTCTGTTCCCCCTCAGAAACACCAGACTTGACAGCTGTCATAAGCCAACATAGCCCAGCAATGAACATCCTTCTCCAAAACCTCAGTTTGCACGACATCAAAAATGCTTCGGTAACCTCACAGAGGTAAAATGTCACTCCTCTGGTGACCAAATGTAAAACACACTGTTACATAAACCATAAGCCTATATTCAGAGATAATTCAGAGATGAAACAAATCTAAAACATGCCATAATCAATGAGAGGAAAGGGTTAGGGCAAAGATCTAAGAAAACACGGTGGCGCTCGACAACCCACTGCATAGTCCAGAGAATATATCAACCTGTCCTTATTACTGCTCTAACTGACTAAGCTGACCTGGCATAGATCTGCTTTGGGAACATCTGCTGAGGATGCCTTTGATGTCCCTGTGTGCTGTGATGCCGTCCTCCATCCCATGAGTCTCGCTTCCTCTTCCAACACATTGTGCCTCCATATCAAAGTTTTTTTCCCCCTCTCTCTGTACAGCATTGATAATGAAATCCCACTAAAATGTACTCCGAGCTGCAGGGATCACATCCAAGGATCGTCCAAAGCTGAGGAGAGGGAGAAGAACGAGGGCGCCATGGAAACTAGGGCGCCATGGAAAAATGGGCTAGAGGAAAATTCCATAACTAGGAATTTCCTGGGAATTTCTTAGAAAAGGGCCTATTTTCTATGGCCTTCAATGTGAAGTATGACCAATTTCAAGTTGGTGAAGTCTAGGCCTTATACCCTAGTCAGTATGTAGTGTAGTCTAGGTCCTATACCCTAGTCAGTATGTAGTGTAGTCTAGGTCCTATACCCTAGTCAGTATGTAGTGTAGTCTAGGTCCTATACCCTAGTCAGTATGTAGTGTAGTCTAGGTCCTATACCCTAGTCAGTATGTAGTGTAGTCTAGGTCCTATACCCTAGTCAGTATGTAGTGTAGTCTAGGTCCTATACCCTAGTCAGTACGTAGTGTAGTCTAGGTCCTATACCCTAGTCAGTATGTAGTGTAGTCTAGGTCCTATACCCTAGTCAGTATGTAGTGTAGTCTAGGTCCTATACCCTAGTCAGTATGTAGTGTAGTCTAGGTCCTATACCCTAGTCAGTATGTAGTGTAGTCTAGGTCCTATACCCTAGTCAGTATGTAGTGTAGTCTAGGTCCTATACCCTAGTCAGTATGTAGTGTAGTCTAGGTCCTATACCCTAGTCAGTATGTAGTGTAGTCTAGGTCCTATACCCTAGTCAGTATGTAGTGTAGTCTAGGTCCTATACCCTAGTCAGTATGTAGTGTAGTCTAGGTCCTATACCCTAGTCAGTATGTAGTGTAGTCTAGGTCCTATACCCTAGTCAGTATGTAGTGTAGTCTAGGTCCTATACCCTAGTCAGTATGTAGTGTAGTCTAGGTCCTATACCCTAGTCAGTATGTAGTGTAGTCTAGGTCCTATACCCTAGTCAGTATGTAGTGTAGTCTAGGTCCTATACCCTAGTCAGTATGTAGTGTAGTCTAGGTCCTATACCCTAGTCAGTATGTAGTGAAGTCTAGGTCCTATACCCTAGTCAGTATGTAGTGTAGTCTAGGTCCTATACCCTAGTCAGTATGTAGTGTAGTCTAGGTCCTATACCCTAGTCAGTATGTAGTGTAGTCTAGGTCCTATACCCTAGTCAGTATGTAGTGTAGTCTAGGTCCTATACCCTAGTCAGTATGTAGTGTAGTCTAGGCCTTATACCCTAGTCAGTATGTAGTGTAGTCTAGGCCTTATACCCTAGTCAGTATGTAGTGTAGTCTAGGTCCTATACCCTAGTCAGTATGTAGTGTAGTCTAGGTCCTATACCCTAGTCAGTATGTAGTGTAGTCTAGGTCCTATACCCTAGTCAGTATATAGTGTAGTCTAGGTCCTATACCCTAGTCAGTATGTAGTGTAGTCTAGGTCCTATACCCTAGTCAGTATGTAGTGTAGTCTAGGCCTTATACCCTAGTCAGTATGTAGTGTAGTCTAGGTCCTATACCCTAGTCAGTATGTAGTGTAGTCTAGGTCCTATACCCTAGTCAGTATGTAGTGTAGTCTAGGTCCTATACCCTAGTCAGTATGTAGTGTAGTCTAGGCCTTATACCCTAGTCAGTATGTAGTGTAGTCTAGGTCCTATACCCTAGTCAGTATGTAGTGTAGTCTAGGCCTTATACCCTAGTCAGTATGTAGTGTAGTCTAGGTCCTATACCCTAGTCAGTATGTAGTGTAGTCTAGGTCCTATACCCTAGTCAGTATGTAGTGTAGTCTAGGTCCTATACCCTAGTCAGTATGTAGTGTAGTCTAGGTCCTATACCCTAGTCAGTATATAGTGTAGTCTAGGTCCTATACCCTAGTCAGTATGTAGTGTAGTCTAGGTCCTATACCCTAGTCAGTATGTAGTGTAGTCTAGGTCCTATACCCTAGTCAGTATGTAGTGTAGTCTAGGTCCTATACCCTAGTCAGTATGTAGTGTAGTCTAGGTCCTATACCCTAGTCAGTATGTAGTGTAGTCTAGGTCCTATACCCTAGTCAGTATGTAGTGTAGTCTAGGTCCTATACCCTAGTCAGTATGTAGTGTAGTCTAGGTCCTATACCCTAGTCAGTATGTAGTGTAGTCTAGGTCCTATACCCTAGTCAGTATGTAGTGTAGTCTAGGTCCTATACCCTAGTCAGTATGTAGTGTAGTCTAGGTCCTATACCCTAGTCAGTATGTAGTGTAGTCTAGGTCCTATACCCTAGTCAGTGTGTAGTGTAGTCTAGGTCCTATACCCTAGTCAGTATGTAGTGTAGTCTAGGTCCTATACCCTAGTCAGTATGTAGTGTAGTCTAGGTCCTATACCCTAGTCAGTATGTAGTGTAGTCTAGGTCCTATACCCTAGTCAGTATGTAGTGTAGTCTAGGTCCTATACCCTAGTCAGTACGTAGTGTAGTCTAGGTCCTATACCCTAGTCAGTATGTAGTGTAGTCTAGGTCCTATACCCTAGTCAGTATGTAGTGTAGTCTAGGTCCTATACCCTAGTCAGTATGTAGTGTAGTCTAGGTCCTATACCCTAGTCAGTATGTAGTGTAGTCTAGGTCCTATACCCTAGTCAGTATGTAGTGTAGTCTAGGTCCTATACCCTAGTCAGTATGTAGTGTAGTCTAGGTCCTATACCCTAGTCAGTATGTAGTGTAGTCTAGGTCCTATACCCTAGTCAGTATGTAGTGTAGTCTAGGTCCTATACCCTAGTCAGTATGTAGTGTAGTCTAGGTCCTATACCCTAGTCAGTATGTAGTGTAGTCTAGGTCCTATACCCTAGTCAGTATGTAGTGTAGTCTAGGTCCTATACCCTAGTCAGTATGTAGTGTAGTCTAGGTCCTATACCCTAGTCAGTATGTAGTGTAGTCTAGGTCCTATACCCTAGTCAGTATGTAGTGAAGTCTAGGTCCTATACCCTAGTCAGTATGTAGTGTAGTCTAGGTCCTATACCCTAGTCAGTATGTAGTGTAGTCTAGGTCCTATACCCTAGTCAGTATGTAGTGTAGTCTAGGTCCTATACCCTAGTCAGTATGTAGTGTAGTCTAGGTCCTATACCCTAGTCAGTATGTAGTGTAGTCTAGGCCTTATACCCTAGTCAGTATGTAGTGTAGTCTAGGTCCTATACCCTAGCTAGTGTGTATCCATGTGGGATTGGAGAGAAAGTACAGAATACCATATATCTGTTTGACATGGCCAGGCAGCAGCAGCAGCAGCTAGGGCTTTGAGAGCCTGCCCCGTTTCACCAGCGTGTTCTGCTGTGTTAAGCTGAATAGTAGCGGTTTGATTAACAATCTGGCAGCGCTGTGGAAAATGAGGATGAGGGGATTAGGAAGTGTTGGGGTTTTGTAATCTCCAATCCGGGAAGACGATGTGGGAAGGGACGGATCAGCGATGTGTGAGCCGAGGTCGAGGGATTACTGGACGGCCGTTCAGAAGGGATCGCTTTCAGTCGGTGCAGGGTCCAATCGGACTTAACCCTTGAGGCAGAGGTTAAGGTACAATAAGTCACAGGCCCCTGTGAAAGCAACGGTCTCGACAGACGCCTGACTCAGTCCACTCAAGTCCTTCAACCCCTTTGAGAATAGAAGTGGTTAAGGTTACACACTCTACGAATGTGTTCATGTACAGTACAGGTTTTAATACAAAGTTAATCTGTTACAAATGCTTATACAGTGGGGAGAACAAATATTTGATACACTGCCGATTTTGCAGGTTTTCCTACTTAGACAAAAACTTTATTAAGTGTGCTTTCCAACAGACACTGGGACAAATTCACCTTTCAGCAAGACAATTACCTAAAACACAAGGCCAAATATACCAAGCCGACATTGAATGTTACAGTTTTGACTTAAATCTGCTTGAAAATCTATGGCAAGACTTGAAAATGGCTGTATAGCAATGATCAACAAACAACTTGACAGAGCTTGAAACATTTTTTAAAGAGTAATGAGCAAATATTGTACAATCCAGGTGTGCAGAGCTCTTAGAGACTTACCCAGATAGACTCGCAGCTGTAATCGCTGCCAAAGGTGATTCTAACATGTATTGTCTCAGGGGTTGAATACTTATCTAATCAAGATATATTAGTGTTTTATTATCCATACAGTTTTTAAAAATGTTAGAATTTTTCTTCCACTTTACAGAGTATTTTGTGTAGATCGTTGACAAGAAATGACAATTAAATCCATTTGAATCTCACTTTGTAACACAACAAAATGTGGAAAAAGTTAATACTTTCTGAAGGCACTGTGCTGAAAAGGCAAAGGAATCAATAATCCTGGAATTAGTAATCAAAACGGACTGATTAGTCATCAACGGAATTGAATTGCGTTGAAAAATGTAACAGTCAGAATAAATGAGACTAGCGGGGGGGCTAAATCAAAGCTAAATTAACAGAATTGATTCCTAAATCCAGCCCTGTTTCGACATATCAATATACCTTTAATGTTGTCCCATTTCTCTGTGTGGCAGTGGGGAAAATGTGTATATTTTGAGGGCCCAAATGTACGACAAAGAGTGTGCCATGGGTCTTTGGTTCCTGGAGAAGACATTCTCACAGATGGGCTATTTCCAGAATGCTGATAGGCCGTCCGTGACCAAATGGGAAATACTATTCACACTTAAGTATCGAGCAGAGACACTCCGCGGATGAAAGTAGGCAGACATGTCAAACTGGCTTTTCAGAGAGATGAGTAGTAACCCGGAGAGAGATGAGTAGTAACCCGGAGAGAGATGAGTAGTAACCCGGAGAGAGATGAGTAGTAACCCGGAGAGAGATGAGTAGTAACCCGGAGAGAGATGAGTAGTAACCCGGAGAGAGATGAGTAGTAACCCGGAGAGAGATGAGTAGTAACCCGGAGAGAGATGAGTAGTAACCCGGAGAGAGATGAGTAGTAACCCGGACAGAGATGAGTAGTAACCCGGAGAGAGATGAGTAGTAACCCGGAGAGAGATGAGTAGTAACCCGGAGAGAGATGAGTAGTAACCCGGAGAGAGATGAGTAGTAACCCAGACAGAGATGAGTAGTAACCCGGAGAGAGATGAGTAGTAACCCGGAGAGAGATGAGTAGTAACCCGGACAGAGATGAGTAGTAACCCGGAGAGAGATGAGTAGTAACCCGGAGAGAGATGAGTAGTAACCCGGAGAGAGATGAGTAGTAACCCGGACAGAGATGAGTAGTAACCCGGAGAGAGATGAGTAGTAACCCGGACAGAGATGAGTAGTAACCCGGAGAGAGATTCGAGGGCCGTCTGCATTTTATACTGTATCCCGCGCCATTAATATTTGATCGGATGATTATATTTAAATTTCTATCTCCACTTAACTGTGTTCTGTTTAAAGTGGTGGTCTGGCTTTTGAAATGGATGTTATTGAATTAGTGAAATAGTGTTGCTGTCTGAACTATGCTGTGGTCCTGCACAGCATCAAGACTTTCAATAATGCAGCTACATGTACTGTAGCAGAAACCAGAGGCCTTGCAAAGAAACGGCTTATATTGGCTTCTGTTGCTATGGTTTGAAGCCGAACGTGTGTGTGTGTGTGTGTGTGTGTTTGTGTGTGTGTGTGTCTTTGATAAGGCCAGGCAGTAATCACAGAGGTTATCTGCCAATACGAGTGTTATCACTCATCCTCCCTCCCCCTCTGCAGCCCTGGCTCCACTATCCCTTAGACAAAATCAAATAGAAGATATCAACACTGTGACGAACATTGACCTATTCGCATGGCACAGATTTGATTCTATGAAACTGAGGCAAAGTTGCTGGGGAATTAATGACCAAATCTCCCCTTATTGGGTATAAATGACTATTTTCCTCAACAACTCTGATAGCTCTGTCATTGAAATGGTGAAATTATAGCCTCGCTCTTTGTGTCACAGCCACAATACCCCTAATCTAGTATAATGCTCATGAACATTTCAGTGTTTCCCTCTTACGATGACGGATGAAATCAGAACATCAGCCATGGTTATTTTTTCAAATGCTCATTCTCTTTAAAGTTTGTTTCTATGACGATATCGTAGATTGCAAAGGTAAATAACACAGTCCATATATGACTGTATAGCGCAGCAATGACAAATCCCTAATAGGTTTATGTTCAACAACTGAAAGATGTGTGAAAAAACTGTCAGTGTTATAACCATTTATTAGCCTTTTTATGACAGGAAGTGCAGGAGTCTTTACCAGAAAGCAGCACAAACCGCTAAGATTTCAATGCAGGTAAATAATCTACTAAAATGTCAATGCAGGTAAATAATCTGCAAAAATTATAGTAATACATTGTTATTGATTATTGCATTGTTGGGTTTTGAGTTTGCAAGAAAGGCATTTCACTATACTTGTGCATGTGACATTAAAACTTGAAACTAAACATGTGATGACAATACAACAGAACAGATGAACAGGAATGATATTTACTCTAATGGGTGGCCCCCCCCCCCCAAAAAAAAACAATCTTAACGCCACACCCCTACTAGGCCACGATTCCACTCCAGGGTTCCTCCAGGAACTGTTAATACATTGAACCATTAAAGGTTCCTCCAAGAACCCCTCAACTAACCAAAGGTGCAAATATGAACCATTGAATAGCAATGGTTCCTTGAGGAACTCCAGGGGTTCCTTGAGTATCTCCAGGGTTCCTCAAGTCATCACTAATTCTAAGAGTGTACGGAGGTCCCTGCACAATAGCCTCATCCTGGCGAATTCTGTAGGATAGTGGGTTGAGGACCCTCATAAGCCCTCCAACAATCATTGTTCAGGGTTCATTTCACTGTACTTGTGCATGTGACATTAAAACTTGAACTTGAACTATTAGAGCTTGTCGTGTCTATTTTAATATCAAGGAATATTTCACTTTCTCTGGTCATAGGAACAACCTGAATTTGTGCATGAGGCAAATGGCGGTGCGACTCGAGTTTTGCCACGAGGTGGAAGACTGTGTCCCCTCTCTCTAGTCAGTCTCATCAGAGGAAAATAAGGAGAGAGTAGGGACCATGACCCTCTGCTGTGCTCTCCCTCCCTCCGCCCAGACTAATGCTGTGTTCAAAACTGGGAACTCGGAAATCTCTGCCTTCCGACTTCAGTGCGATCAAGACAACTGGGAACTCTGAAAAAAAAACGAGATCCGACTGGGAAAAATCGTTTTAAATGGTCATCCAATTTGGAATTCCAAGTAGGAAACTCTGTCATCTTTCTAGAGCTCTGACTTTCAGACCTGAACATCACTGACGTTATGATTTGACCTCGATTTTTTCCAGAGTTCCCAGTTGTCTTGAAAGCACCATGTTCATTAGATGCAGGTACCATCAGTCCAATAAAAAAATATATAATTTTATTTCAATTCATGCTCCGCAGTGCCTCGCAAGTGATCCACCAACTGATCTATTTTGTTATCAAAGCTTGAGGTTTGAAATAATATATGGTCTGAGAATAACAATATTGGCAGGCCAGGCATATAGCCAATATGCTGTGATAATGTATTAGGCCTACTGCCCAAACCTAATTCCTACAGAACTGTTTTTATTAGGTTCATGTATCTGAGCGGTAGATCTCGGTTTGCTTTTTGACTGCGAAAGTGATCTTGACTCTGAAAAGGTTAGTGACCACTGCCTTACATAGTTCACTATTTTTTACCAGAACTCTGTGGGCGGTATATGAATGGAAAAGGGTGCCATTTGGCACACAGACTGAGAGATAGCCATGGCTGCTCCTCTGTCACCAGTTGCTGTCATCCTACCACTCTTACCTAAATTACAAACGGACCATAAACCTTTATTGTGGGCAATCACACAAATGGGCAGATTTATGTCCGAAGTCAAGCTTTTATGAAATGGATATACCTGGAATACAGATTGTGGCAAAGAAATGAGAGCTGGAGTGTCCAAAATCCATATCAACTTGACAAGCGATTACTTCCCCTGTCATTCTAACACAATTACGATGGACATTTGGACCTCGAATATGATTGCAAATGCAAAACGATGCCATGTTAAATTGCATTAATAATGTACACTGAACAAAAATATAAACGCAACATGCAAAGTGTTGGTCCCATGTTTCATGAAATAAAAAATCCCAGACATTTTCCATTCGCACAAAAAAAAGAAGCTTATTTCCCTCAAATTCTGTGCACAAATTTGTTTACATTCCTGCCAGTGAGCATTTCTCCTTTGCCAATTTATTCCATCCACTTGACAGGTGTGGCATATCAAGAAACTGATTAAACAGCATGATCATTACACAGGTGCAGCTTGTGCTGGGGACAATAAAAGGCCACTTTAAATGTGAAGTTTTGTCACACAACACAATGCCACAGATGTCTCAAGTTTTGAGGAAGCGTGCAATTGGCATGTTGACTGCAGGAATGTCCACCAGAGGTGTTGCCTGACAATTGAATGTTAATTTCTCTACCATAAGCTGCCTCCAACGTCGTTTTAGAGAATTTGGCAGTATGTCCAACCGGCCTCACAACCATAGACCACGTGTAACCACGCTAGCCCAGGACCTCCGCATCTGGCTTCTTCACCTGCGGGATCGTCTGAGGGGGGTGGGGGGGGACTCATTCTGGTTGGCTGGGCCTGTCTTCCCAGTGGGTGGGCCTCGCTGCCAAGTGGGTGGGCCTATGCGCTCCAAGGCCCACCCATGGCTGCGCCCCTGACCAGTCATGTGAAATCCATATATTAGGGCCTAATTAATTTATTTCAATTGACTGATTTCCTTATATGAACTGTAACAGTAAAATCTTTGAAATTGTTGCATGTTGCGTTTGTATTTTTGTTCAGTATATTTTATCAAGTACGGTTGGATTCATGTGTAAATGTTTAACTTTGAATATGATAATAGTGTATTTGATCGCCGTCATTGTCACACACTCAAGCTTAGTGTCACATTCTTGAGCTTTCCTTTCACTTGACCTGTTGTGGGGACACAATTCTGCATTCAGCAACCGGGCGACAGCGATTCAGCATCTTGTGGTTGGTTGTTGTTGGTAAGCAAAGCAGGTACAGTACATATTGTGCAGTGCTACAGTGGCTTGCGATAGTATTCACCCCCCTTGGCATTTTTCCTATTTTGTTGCCTTACAACCTGGAATTAAAATTGATTTTTTTTGGGTTTGTATAATTTGATTTACACAACATGCCTACCACTTTGAAGATGTAAAATATTTTTTATTGTGAAACAAACAAGAAATAAGACCAAAAAAAAGAAAACTTGAGCGTGCATAACTTTTCACCCCCCCAAAGTCAATACTTTGTAAAGCCACTTTTTGCAGCAATTACATCTCTCTATAAGCTTGGCACATCTAGCCACTGGGATTTTTGCCCATTCTTCAAGGCAAAACTGCTCCAGCTCCTTCAAGTTGGATGAGTTCCGCTGGTGTACAGCAATCTTTAAGTCATACCACAGATTCTGAATTGGATTAAGGTCTGGGCTTTGACTAGGCCATTCCAAGACATTTAAATGTTTCCTCTTAAACCACTCAAGTGTTGCTTTAGCAGTATGCTTAGGGTCATTGTCCTGCTGGAAGGTGAACCTCCGTCCCAGTCTCAAATCTCGGGAAGACTGAAACAGGTTTCCCTCCAGAATTTCCCTGTATTTAGCACCATCCATCATTCCTTCAATTCTGACCAGTTTCCCAGTCCCTGCCTATGAAAAACATCCCCACAGCATGATGCTGCCACCACCATGCTTCACTGTGGGGATGGTGTTCTTGGGGTGATGAGAGGTGTTGGGTTTGCGCCAGACATAGCGTTTTCCTTGATGGCCAAAAAGCTCAATTTTAGTCTCATCTGACCAGAGTACCTTCTTCCATATGTTTGGGGAGTCTCCCACATGGCTTTTGGCGAACACCAAACGTGTTTGCTTATTTTTTCTTTAAGCAATGGCTTAAAGAAGCTCTGTGGAGTGTACGGCTTAAAGTGGTCCTATGGACAGATACTCCAATCTCCGCTGTGGAGCTTTGCAGCTCCTTCAGGGTTATCTTTGGTCTCTTTGTTGCCTCTCTGATTAATGCACTCCTTGCCTGGTCCATGAGCTTTGGTGGGCGGCCCTCTCTTGGCAGGTTTGTTGTGGTGCCATATTCTTTCAATTTTTTAATAATGGATTTAATGGTGCTCCGTGGGATGCTGAAAGTTTCGGATATTTTTTTATAACTCAACCCTGATTTGTACTTCTCCACAACCTGACCTGTTTGGAGAGCTCCTTGGTTTTCATGGTGCCGCTTGCTTGGTGGTGCCCCTTGCTTAGTGGTGTTGCAGACTCTGGGGCCTTTCAGAACAGGTGTATATATATAGATCATGTGACACTTAGATTGCATACAGGTGGACTTTATTTAACTATTTATGTGACTTCTGAAGGTAATTGGTTGCACCAGATCTTATTTATTTTTTAGAATTTTTTGAAACAAGTTATTTTTTTCATTTCACTTCTACAATTTTAAATCCAAATAAAAATCAATTTGCACTATAGCCTATTTATTGCCTTACCTCCATAACATGCTACATTTGCACACACTGTATATATACAGTGGGGAAAAAAGTATTTAGTCAGCCACCAATTGTGCAAGTTCTCCCACTTAAAAAGATGAGAGAGGCCTGTAATTTAGTTTTTCTTCTTTTTTTAATCTATGAAATGCAGTATCATTGTGTCATCAGTGACTGAGTTATAAAATGAATATGTCTCGATATCAACAACATTAGACATTATAGGCCACGTACTTCTGTGTAGACAGTTACAGATATTGATGTGGAAAGCAAACTCTCAATTCTGCTATTGTGATTCATGTATTGTAAACAGACCAAATAAAGTTATCAATTTAATCGCAATCAAATGACAGAAAAAATATATATATTTCTAGATAAGTAGATATCAACATAGGTTTGAATGAACATACTGTATTCCACAGGGTCCAGTTCTGTTGACAACTGTAGGTAATTTAGTCATGCAGAGCAACCGCTAGAACCACAATGGACATTTGTTCAGTGCCAGACTAATCTTCAACTGTTATTCATGTGAGCCTGAGAGCCTATTTCAGGCATTTCAGCCCCAATCCCAAACACAAACTCCGGAAATAACACCGACATCCACACTCCATTGCCAACGGAGTAACAGAACCACCCTGCCGCATGCCTCATCCTCCTAAAGCTGTTTTCTCTTTCTCCAGAGAGGAAAACAGACAGAAGGTAATGTGCATTACCATGGTTACAGTCCATGCTGTGGGAAGTGTTCCATAGGATCTAAATACCCTGCCTTTCATGAGGGCGCTAACCTTGAGTAATTAGGCTTTTTTTGACAGAGGATTTCTTTCCTTCTGCATTTAATTGCTTGAGTGTTTGTTTCTCCTTTCATACTGGAGTCGGCGTGCTTATGTACGTGCAGCCAGGTTTTTTTTATAACAAGGCCAAAATGAATATGAGTCATTGACATGCCTCCTCACCGGAAACCCTGTATTGAAGTAAGCAATATGGGAACTCGTTATATGCGCCTGCTTGGGATGCTGGGGGATCGAGAAGGAGCGGTTACAGCCCAGGGAAACCAAGCGCATGACACAGCCTGTGTGGGAGGATCCCTGTGTTGTGTATCGTGGGATTCTGGGATTGCTGCATCTAAACATTTAAGAAAGTGCTTTAATTGGTGAGGATGAGTGGGAATGAAAGGTGGGTCGGCGGTGGATGTTTGAATCCCCCAAAATAGAGCCTTGGAGGAGAATCAAAAAATCAGGGTTGTAATTGAGCTTGGGAGGGAGGGTAGCCTGCATCACTGCCAAGCCTCTCTCTCTCACACACACAGACTAGAGGTAGCTGGACTGTGGCTAATGAGACTGAATGGGGCTAAAGCTAACTCCATAGCGTCCATACCAAGGCCCCAGGTTTCCGTTCTAGAAGCACGCTTTCCACTGTGCTCAGAGGACACTTTCGGTAGAGCCCAAAAATAATTTCTCAAAAGACACTTTTGTTATGACGGTTGTGAAAAAGTTATATCAATTGAATTATTCAAGTAATTGTCTTCAAGGCCGATTTGTTTTTCCATCACATCCGAAGATATTAACATTTTATTAACAACCACCACAAAACGGCGTTTGCGAACATGAGTAGATTAAGTTGAAAACAACGGTCGGCCATCTTGGACGCTGTCTCCAGTTCTTTTATATCTCAATGGTCTGTACTCCTGTGTGAGGAAAGGTAGAAATTATGGATGGACGGACAGACGGAAGATGAATAGATATAAATAATCATGGACAGATTCAAATAGGTTGAGAACGTGTCAGACATTTAGATTAATGTGCACAAACTATACTCATGGACGCTTTGTCATTCATAGGCGCTTATCAGAGTCCAAAATAAGTCTGCATCCGCACAGCAACGTTCTAGAATATTGGACTGTTGTCTTTCATACTTTTCGAATTCTCAGCGCGGCTTCAAAATTCAGTTGAGTGGGAGCCGCGTACGCAGAGCCACGTTGGTTGTGAATTTTTGTGAGGTGCATGGTAGAGCTGTGTGTCCTATGCTATGTAACAATGGTAAAATAAATTCTGCTACTTTCTCCAAAGTCTCTTGTTGTCCAGACGTCCAGGTTGTAAGATTCCCGTAATCAAGAGGGAACTATCAGGAAATCTGGGAATCCTCCAACTGGTATTTTTGGAAAACCAGGTCATTTTGGAAAAGTTACCGAAATGTTGCCACCCTAAGCAAGAGGAGGTAGAGATCCAGTCGATGGCCAATTTAAAGAGTGGTTACTCTTGTATACAGTGCCTTGCAAAAGTATTCATCCCCCTTGGCGTTTTTCCTATTTTGTTGCATTACAACCTGTAATTTATTTATTTTATTTTAATTTCACCTTTATTTAACCAGGTAAGCCAGTTGAGAACAAGTTCTCATTTACAACTGCCACCTGGCCAAGATAAAGCAAAGCAGTGCGATAAAAAACAACAACACAGAGTTACATATGGGGTAAACAAAACATAAAGTCAAAAATACAACAGAAAATACAGTGGGGAAAAAAAGTATTTAGTCAGCCACCAATTGTGCAAGTTCTCCCACTTAAAAAGATGAGAGAGGCCTGTAATTTTCATCATAGGTACACGTCAACTAGGACAGACAAATTGAGATTTATTTTTCCAGAAAATCACATTGTAGGATTGTAAGATTTCTGGCTCTCACAGACCTGTAACTTCTTCTTTAAGAGGCTCCTCTGTCCTCCACTCGTTACCTGTATTAATGGCACCTGTTTGAACTTGTTATCAGTATAAAAGACACCTGTCCACAACCTCAAACAGTCACACTCCAAACTCCACTATGGCCAAGACCAAAGAGCTGTCAAAGGACACCAGAAACAAAATTGTAGACCTGCACCAGGCTGGGAAGACTGAATCTGCAATAGGTAAGCAGCTTGGTTTGAAGAAATCAACTGTGGGAGCAATTATTAGGAAATGGAAGACATACAAGACCACTGATAATCTCCCTCGATCTGGGGCTCCACGCAAGATCTCACCCCGTGGGGTCAAAATGATCACAAGAACGGTGAGCAAAAATCCCAGAACCACACGGGGGGACCTAGTGAATGACCTGCAGACAGCTGGGACCAAAGTCTACCATCAGTAACACACTACGCCGCCAGGGACTCAAATCCTGCAGTGCCAGACGTGTCCCCCTGCTTAAGCCAGTACATGTCCAGGCCCGTCTGAAGTTTGCTAGAGTGCATTTGGATGATCCAGAAGAGGATTGGGAGAATGTCATATGGTCAGATGAAACCAAAATAGAACTTTTTGGTAAAAACTCAACTCGTCGTGTTTGGAGGACAAAGAATGCTGAGTTGCATCCAAAGAACACCATACCTACTGTGAAGCATGGGGGTGGAAACATCATGCTTTGGGGCTGTTTTTCTGCAAAGGGTCCAGGACGACTGATCTGTGTAAAGGAAAGAATGAATGGGGCCATGTATCGTGAGATTTTGAGTGAAAACCTCCTTCCATCAGCAAGGGCATTGAAGATGAAACGTGGCTGGGTCTTTCAGCATGACAATGATCCCAAACACACCGCCCGGGCAACGAAGGAGTGGCTTCGTAAGAAGCATTTCAAGGTCCTGGAGTGGCCTAGCCAGTCTCCAGATCTCAACCCCATAGAAAATCTTTGGAGGGAGTTGAAAGTCCGTGTTGCCCAGCGACAGCCCCAAAACATCACTGCTCTAGAGGAGATCTGCATGGAGGAATGGGCCAAAATACCAGCAACAGTGTGTGAAAACCTTGTGATGACTTACAGAAAACGTTTGACCTGTGTCATTGCCAACAAAGGGTATATAACAAAGTATTGAGAAACTTTTGTTATTGACCAAATACTTATTTTCCACTATAATTTGCAAATAAATTCATAAAAAATCCTACAATGTGATTTTCTGGAATTTTTTTTCTCATTTTGTCTGTCATAGTTGACGTGTACCTATGATGAAAATTACAGGCCTCTCTCAACTTTTCAAGTGGGAGAACTTGCACAATTGGTGGCTGACTAAATACTTTTTTCCCCCACTGTACATCCAGACGCTACTTAATCAGTGTAGCTGTAACTTCTGTTTAAAAGCTTTACAGGACATCTGCATAATGTTTAAAAGCCTTAGAGGACATCTGCATAATGTTTAAAAGCCTTAGAGGACATCTGCATAATGTTTAAAAGCCTTACAGGACATCTGCATAATGTTTAAAAGCCTTACAGGACATCTGCATAATGTTTAAAAGCCTTAGAGGACATCTGCATAATGTTTAAAAGCTTTACAGGACATCTGCATAATGTTTAAAAGCCTTAGAGGACATCTTTATAATGTTTAAAAGCTTTAGAGGACATCTGCATAATGTTTAAAAGCTTTACAGGACATCTGCATAATGTTTAAAAGCCTTAGAGGACATCTTTATAATGTTTAAAAGCTTTAGAGGACATCTGCATAATGTTTAAAAGCTTTACAGGACATCTGCATAATGTTTAAAAGCCTTAGAGGACATCTTTATAATGTTTAAAAGCTTTAGAGGACATCTGCATAATGTTTAACTGGCTAGTGCACTGTGTTGTGTCTGTCAGAAGACGTAGCTTACCTGGCTGATCGTTTGAACAGAAACCAGCTAGATCTTAGTCTCACACTGACGTCAACGCATTAGAAGAGAACATTTGACCTAAGTGGAAGTTATGATTCGCCTTACTGCACCATAGTATGACAACTTTGATCCTGATCATTAGTCAAGATGTCTTCTTGTCATTACTGTCGATTGGAACTAAGAATAAAGGAGAAGTGAGATATGCAAAGGAATTTCTCAATTTCAGGGAATGTTTTCTGGCAATCAGAGTGGAGAGTAGATCTGATCAGTTGGGTTGAGGTTAAATCCATCATGTTGCTCTCTTTCTCCATCTCTCTTTCTGTCTCTATCTCTCTCTAACCACATATTTCTCTCCATAAAACCAGCCATCTATTTCTCTCTAAAACGATCCATCCATTTCACCACTTAAACCTCTCAAAGCCTATGGGAATCAATTCCTCCAATGCTGTACCATTGTCTGCACAAGACTCAGGGTGCTGGTACCATGAAATTACAATCCAACCGGCTTAACTTTGACAAAATAAATGTTTTCGTTCATCAACTGCCTTTGTTCCCAATGTTCTCTAACAAAATGATTGACCACATTCCACATTATCGCAGTGGCTGCACCGTGATCAAATACCTGCATGGTGAAATCCCATGGCTGAAATGACAAAGCTGAATTTTCACAAAGTAGAGGTTTTCTCTTACATAATTCTATTAGTTTGCTTTATTAAAACCAATACTCATTTTCCTAATGGCAGGGGAATTGGGTTGACAATTGAGTCAGTGGTAAAAGAGATAGTCAGTGGAGGACTGCTATGTGTGTATGCACAACCATGCTTGTGTGTGTGTGTGCTTGTTAGATGGACTGGTTACGTTGGAGATTTTCATTAGTGATGCATGAGTCAACAGCCTTTTCAGAGAGCTGCCCCATCGTCACTAATTACACACTCCTGCATTTTGAGTTTTAATTGGGAAACTGATCTATGAATAACATCCCTTTCTATCTGGATTCCAACCGGTGTGGGTTGCAAATTAGCCAAAATTAGCATTTATCTGTCACATCTTTATATTTCTGCGATTGTTGCCATATTTCATTATTACCTTTGATCAAATTAATAACGCAATATGTAATTACGTTCTATGTGCTCTCGCATGACTTATGAGCCGCTTGTATTCCTGCAATTGGGACTTCGATAAAGTAATGACTCTCTGGGAATTAGGCGCATTGTTAGGGCTTTGGCTCTGTGGTGCTGACGATATCAACGATAGAGGTCACTTCACCGACAAGGCAATAACGGACAGAGTGCTGACTCGCGTTGTGCCTAATCACATCCACTGAATCAGTCACTGTTGTTGAGCGCGGCTGAATCAGTCATAATCACATCCACTGAATCAGACACTGTTGTTCAGCGCGGCTGAATCAGTCATAATCACATCCACTGAATCAGTCACTGTTGTTGAGCGCGGCTCAGGTGATTGTGGGTGTGTGTGCATGTGTGTGTGTGTGTGTGTGTGTGTGCATGTGTGTGTGTTTGCGTGTGTGTGTGTGCGTGTGTGTTGCTCTGTAAACACGTTTGTCTGTGTGAACATGCATTTGTTTGTATATATAGTAAAATACATGAGTATGTGTGTGTGTGTGTGTGTGTGTGTGTGTGTGTGTGTGTGAGTAACCTGACACCAGTACAGTACAACTACCTCCTTGCCAAGACAACAAGTGTCATTCTGTCACGGCCAGCAATCTCTCTCTCTAACCATGCTTGGGGGCATCTTAAAGTATTATGCAGTCAGTCATAACTAAAAGATAGATAATTAAAGGTCATTGAAGGGCCTTTTTGGAGCGGTGGAAAAGGAGTCTGGATGGATGGATGAGGTTTGTCAGAGGCTGCTTCCCCAATGGTATCCTATTCCCTATCTTGTGAACTATTTTGGACCAGGGTCCATAGAGCTCTGGTCAAAATTAGTGTGGGTCCATAGGGCTCTGGTCAAAAGTAGTGCACTCTATCGGGAATAGGGTTTTCATTTGGGATGCAGACAGAATGCTGAGAGAGAGTTAAGCCCTCTGTCAGAAAGCCCCCAGACAGAGTGCTGAGAGAGAGTTGTTAAACCCTCTGTCAGAAAGCCCCCAGACAGAGTGCTGAGAGAGAGTTGTTAAACCCTCTGTCAGAAAGCCCCCAGACAGAGTGCTGAGAGAGAGTTAAGCCCTCTGTCAGAAAGCCCCCAGACAGAGTGCTGAGAGAGAGTTGTTAAACCCTCTGTCAGAAAGCCCCCAGACAGAGTGCTGAGAGAGAGTTGTTAAACCCTCTGTCAGAAAGCCCCCAGACAGAGTGCTGAGAGAGAGTTAAGCCCTCTGTCAGAAAGCCCCCAGACAGAGTGCTGAGAGAGAGTTGTTAAACCCTCTGTCAGAAAGCCCCCAGACAGAGTGCTGAGAGAGAGTTAAGCCCTCTGTCAGAAAGCCCCCAGACAGAGTGCTGAGAGAGATTTGTTAAACCCTCTGTCAGAAAGCCCCCAGACAGAGTGCTGAGAGAGAGTTGTTAAACCCTCTGTCAGAAAGCCCCCAGACATAGTGCTGAGAGAGAGTTAAGCCCTCCGTCAGAATGCCCCCAGACAGAGTGCTGAGAGAGAGTTAAGCCCTCTGTCAGAAACCCCCCAGACAGAGTGCTGAGAGAGAGTTAAGCCCTCTGTCAGAAAGCCCTCAGACAGAGTGCTGAGAGAAAGTTGTTAAACCCTCTGTCAGAAAGCCCCCAGACAGAGTGCTGAGAGAGAGTTAAGCCCTCTGTCAGAAAGCCCCCAGACAGAGTGCTGAGAGAGAGTTGTTAAACCCTCTGTCAGAAAGCCCCCAGACAGAGTGCTGAGAGAGAGTTAAGCCCTCTGTCAGAAAGCCCCCAGACAGAGTGTTGAGAGAGAGTTAAGCCCTCTGTCAGAAAGCCCCCAGACAGAGTGCTGAGAGAGAGTTGTTAAACCCTCTGTCAGAAAGCCCCCAGACAGAGTGCTGAGAGAGAGTTAAGCCCTCTGTCAGAAAGCCCCCAGACAGAGTGCTGAGAGAGAGTTAAGCCCTCTGTCAGAAAGCCCCCAGACAGAGTGCTGAGAGAGAGTTAAGCCCTCTGTCAGAAAGCCCTCAGACAGAGTGCTGAGAGAGAGTTGTTAAACCCTCTGTCAGAAAGCCCCCAGACATAGTGCTGAGAGAGAGTTAAGCCCTCCGTCAGAATGCCCCCAGACAGAGTGCTGAGAGAGAGTTAAGCCCTCTGTCAGAAAGCCCCCAGACAGAGTGCTGAGAGAGAGTTGTTAAACCCTCTGTCAGAAAGCCCCCAGACAGAGTGCTGAGAGAGAGTTAAGCCCTCTGTCAGAAAGCCCCCAGACAGAGTGCTGAGAGAGAGTTAAGCCCTCTGTCAGAAAGCCCCCAGACAGAGTGCTGAGAGAGAGTTAAGCCCTCTGTCAGAAAGCCCCCAGACAGAGTGCTGAGAGAGATTTGTTAAACCCTCTGTCAGAAAGCCCCCAGACAGAGTGCTGAGAGAGAGTTGTTAAACCCTCTGTCAGAAAGCCCCCAGACAGAGTGCTGAGAGAGAGTTAAGCCCTCTGTCAGAAACCCCCCAGACAGAGTGCTGAGAGAGAGTTAAGCCCTCTGTCAGAAACCCCCCAGACAGAGTGCTGAGAGAGAGTTGTTAAACCCTCTGTCAGAAAGCCCCCAGACTGAGTGCTGAGAGAGAGTTAAGCCCTCTGTCAGAAAGCCCCCAGACAGAGTGCTGAGAGAGAGTTAAGCCCTCTGTCAGAAACCCCCCAGACAGAGTGCTGAGAGAGAGTTGTTAAACCCTCTGTCAGAAAGCCCCCAGACTGAGTGCTGAGAGAGAGTTAAGCCCTCTGTCAGAAAGCCCTCAGACAGAGTGCTGAGAGAAAGTTGTTAAACCCTCTGTCAGAAAGCCCCCAGACAGAGTGCTGAGAGAGAGTTAAGCCCTCTGTCAGAAAGCCCCCAGACAGAGTGCTGAGAGAGAGTTGTTAAACCCTCTGTCAGAAAGCCCCCAGACAGAGTGCTGAGAGAGAGTTAAGCCCTCCGTCAGAAAGCCCCCAGACAGAGTGCTGAGAGAGAGTTGTTAAACCCTCTGTCAGAAAGCCCCCAGACAGAGTGCTGAGAGAGAGTTAAGCCCTCTGTCAGAAAGCCCCCAGACAGAGTGCTGAGAGAGAGTTAAGCCCTCTGTCAGAAAGCCCCCAGACAGAGTGCTGAGAGAGATTTGTTAAACCCTCTGTCAGAAAGCCCCCAGACAGAGTGCTGAGAGAGAGTTAAGCCCTCCGTCAGAATGCCCCCAGACAGAGTGCTGAGAGAGAGTTAAGCCCTCTGTCAGAAAGCCCCCAGACAGAGTGCTGAGAGAGAGTTGTTAAACCCTCTGTCAGAAAGCCCCCAGACAGAGTGCTGAGAGAGAGTTGTTAAACCCACTGTCAGAAAGCCTCCAGACAGAGTGCTGAGAGAGAGTTAAGCCCTCTGTCAGAAAGCCCCCAGACAGAGTGCTGAGAGAGAGTTGTTAAATCCTCTGTCAGAAAGCCCCCAGACAAAATTTACTTTCTTGAAGTGTGAGCTTTTCAAGGATGTCTCATTCTCCTTACAAAGGCATCATGGGAAGGAAAACAAGATGTTTTCTCAACAACAAAAAACACAGGAACAAGAGCGGGCATGTTCACTGCACCTTTCACACTGCACTTGATGAGAGTGGACAGCTACATTTGATGCAGCAACATTCTCCACCCCCCCTTCCTCTCCCTTCCCTTTCACATAGTCAAAAACAGCTTCCTATAGCACTTTAAAACCGAAGCATTACAGTCAAAGCCTCTGGATGCAAAAGAAAATAGAGCAAACAAACTTACGGGCTCGCTTGTTTATTCTACTACTGATTAGAAAAAACAAATTCTGCAAATAATTAACAATACAGCGGTGGATGTAAAACGACAGCTCATGAATTTGCAAATTATCAATGTAAAATAGCATTTTATAATTGTTTTCTCTCCCGGCAAGACCTTTCTTGCATTCATATTGTGTGAATACGCGATGCAGGAAGGAAATCTCCTAGTACTGTAGCAAGCAGCTCTACAGCCTAGCGCTGTCCTCTGCTTCCTGTAAATATGACCAGAGGCTGATTTCAGCTCCACGGACAGCAGCACAGCAGGTCATTACAGAGGCTTGCTTCAGCAGCACGGACAGCACCACAGGAGCCCATGACATTACAGAGGCTGATTTCAGCAGTGCGGACAGCACCACAGGAGCCCATGACATTACAGAGGCTGATTTCAGCAGCGCGGACAGCACCACAGGAGCCCATGACATTACAGAGGCTGATTTCAGCAGCGCGGACAGCACCACAGGAGCCCATGACATTACAGAGGCTGATTTCAGCAGCGCGGACAGCACCATATCAACCCATTACAGAGGCTTGCTTCAGCAGCACGGACAGCACCACAGGAGCCCATGACATTACAGAGGCTGATTTCAGCAGCACGGACAGCACCACAGGAGCCCATGACATTACATAGGTTGATTTCAGCAGCACGGACAGCACCACAGGAGCCCATGACATTACAGAGGCTGATTTCAGCAGCACGGACAGCACCACAGGAGCCCATGACATTACAGAGGCTGATTTCAGCAGTGCGGACAGCACCACTGGAGCCCATGACATTACAGAGGCTGATTTCAGCAGCACGGACAGCACCACAGGAGCCCATGACATTACAGAGGCTGATTTCAGCACCACGGACAGCACCACAGGAGCCCATGACATTACAGAGGCTGATTTCAGCACCACGGACAGCACCACAGGAGCCCATGACATTACAGAGGCTGATTTCAGCAGCGCGGACAGCACCACAGGAGCCCATGACATTACAGAGGCTGATTTCAGTACCACGGACAGCACCATATCAACCCATTACAGAGGCTTGCTTCAGCACCATGGACAGCACCACAGTGACATTTCCCACTATAACAACCTCTAACTCTCTGCCCTCCACAGCAGTAGTGGTGACTACACAGAGTAATTCAGGTTCGCTGCACACTGACTCCTGTATGCACAGGATGCATGTAGGAGCCTCAGGCTAAATGGGAATGTGTGCTGCTATTCTGAGATCAGTGGAACTTTTCTATCTGCTACAGCGGGGGTGGGGAAGGGGGTGTGGAGGGAAGGATGGAGGGAGAGAAGGCACATATATCACAGAGCAGGAGTTATCACTATGTATCTCCACACATCTATGTGTTTCCCTGGATAAAAGGAGACATCTATGCGTTTCCCTGGATAAAAGGAGACATCTATGCATTTCCCTGGATAAAAGGAGCGAATTTGAATTCCATATATGGGCACATATGTAACAAAGGCAACAACCACATGTTTTTTCTGCACACACACACACACACACACACACACACACACACACACACACACACACACACACACACACACACACACAAGCACAAACACACACACACACAAGCAACAGTGCTCGAGTAAATCAGATTAGCTTGACAGAGCTTGTGTGTCGTTAGGCGGGTTTATCTTGATGAGGAGTTTAAACGGGTCGTGTTCCCCTTCCACCACCACAGACTCCTGCCATGCCCAGTCACAATTCTCCCCAAAAGATGCCCGCATTAAGTTAAATATTCATGTTCGGAGCTGCCACAGTCTATTTATATCACAAAGCCCCGAGTGGCGGCACCGTGACTGTTTTCTCATCTGAAACTTGGGGCTCCAGTGCATCCCTTGGAGCCCGGACAGAAATAAGGATATTTGTGCACAGAAAACAGAAAAAAAGACACATGCAAGAGCAAGGGGCTAAAAACCCTGTTCAACACAACCCTGTTCAACACAACCCTGTTCAACACGACCCTGTTCAACACAACCCTGTTCAACACAAGCCTGTTCAACACAAGCATGTTCAACACAACCCTGTTCAACACAACCCTGTTCAACACAACCCTGTTCAACACAAGCATGTTCAACACAACCCTGTTCAACACAACCCTGTTCAACACAAGCATGTTCAACACAACCCTGTTCAACACAACCCTGTTCAACACAAACATGTTCAACACAACCCTGTTCAACACAAGCATGTGTGAACAGGTAAAAAAATAAAAAATATGCCTACACAACAGGTTATTTAGGTATTGATCCAAATCCATCTTTTCCCAGCACCACTGCTGTGGTGAAGTATAGGAGGGGGAGGGGAGCCGGGACTCATTTTGACAGCTGGGACAGACGGATTAGCAGCGAGCGACGGCAGGTTGGTATCTCCGT
>NW_028162069.1:0-15334 GCF_964263955.1 Coregonus lavaretus
TCTCTCTATGCTAACTGACTTCTGTTCTGCTCTTTATCAGGTCCTGTTTGCTGTCTTTGACTCTGTCCAGGGCTTCGTCATCATTACTGTGCACTGTGTCATGCGCCGCGAGGTTAGTGTGTGTGCGTGTAAACATGTGTTTTTGTGTGAGTGTGTGTGTCTGTCGGTCTGTCTGTCTGTGTGTTTACTGTATGTGGGTATATGAGAACTTCAGTTTACTTCCTGAATTGACGGAATTGAAATGGAATTAACCCTAACACCGCTACAGATGATATAATTTCCAACTTGACTTTCTCCTACTGAAGTGTACAAGTCCCAGCTAGCTAGCTAGACAGAGGATCAGCTCAGACATGGGAAAGATTCATCTGGTGAATATGCCAACAGCTCCAGCCTATATTAATATAATACAGCATTGTCCAGGGTCCCTATAAAGAGATTAGTAAGACACTGTATGAAGTAAGACGATAAGTCCCCAGTCTAATGCCCTTAATGCCCATTCACCCCCCCCCCCCCCCCCCCCCCCCCACACACACACACACACACACAATCACACACGACCCCCTAGTGTGCGCAAATACCCAACTACCCACAATGTATTGGAGTTTGATCCATTCCGTGCCTTCACAGCATCTCCAAGCCTCTCCCCCAGCTATGATATACATAGTTAAATAGGTTATTGGATAAACTGATACAGTAGTTTAAAACATAATGTTAAATGCCAGAAGCGCTAAGCCACATATGTTAAATCAATATCACAAAAGCGTAGGATTAGTCAACTAAATCCAGGAATTATTTTAGTAAATATGAAAATCTCTGCCAGGGACTGAACCTAATCCCTCATAGCTGCAGCACAACGGGTAAAGAGAGTACGCTGCCTCTGGAATGGAGAGATGTGGAGAGAAGGAGAGGAAAGTGGGATGAGAGACAGTCTAAATAAGTTGCGGAGAGGAACAGAGGGATATAGGCGGAGGGTTGGAATACAAGAAGATGGGGCTTGAATGAACAGAGTTCATGGATCTATAGAGAGGGTGTGTTGCAGAGCGACAATGTGTATTAGAACGAGGAAGGGAGGGAGGGAAACAGAGGGGGGTAAAGAGAGCATGCAGAGATCTGTGAAAAATGTTATTTACCCTAGAACACAGATGTATAGAAAATGTGTTTAGCAAAATGAGAGGGGGGGGGGGGGGGGGTGAAAGGGGGGAGAGGGAGGGGGTAAGAAAACATAGATGGATGTATAGACACTGTGATAAAGGGAGGGAGGGAGTACTGTATAAACTGACTGTGAAATGAGAATGACCTAGCCATCAGCGTGCCAGCAGGGAATGAGGGAATCAGAGTTAACGTAGAGAAGATGGAGAGAGAGAGAGAAAGCTAGTTGAAGATAGCTAGAGATAGATAGATGGAGAGAGAGAGATGGAAAGAGAGAGATGGAAAGAGAGGCGATAATCCAGTAAATGCCCTATTCATCTGGCCTCTGCTCTGATCCAATATGCAGTCGCTCTCTCTCTCTCTCACACACACACACACACACACACACACACACACACACACACACACACAAACTGAACACATGCTGAACACCCACTGTGAGTGAAGATGGCTTTTCTTTGGCTTTTCTTTGGTGTTCTGTTCTCAGATTCCACTCATAGGGTGGCAATTGGTTGTCCTACTCAGCCACTGAGATTAAAGTCAGGTAATACTCTCTGTATCCTCAGGTGAAGACATGGTTCTCTGGATTTCATGGAGGGATGGCGAGACACAGATTACAGATTAGCAGGGTTTATTGAGTCAGAGACAACAACCACACTTCAAATCAAACTCAAACAGCAACACACTTTACAGTAAAATAATAAAATGTTATAATATTTTGTTACGTTACAGCCTTATTCTAAAATGGATTCAATTGTTGTTGTTTTTCTCATCAATTTACACACTATACCCCATAGTGACAAAGCAAAAACAGGTTTTTAGAAATTTTGCAAAATATTATCTGAAATATCACATTTACATACACGCCGTTCAAAAGTTTGGGTCACTTCGAAATGTCCTTGTTTTCGAAAGAAAAGCAAATTTTTTGTCCATTAAAATAACATCAAATTGATCAGAAATACAGTGTACACATTGTTAATGTTGTAAATGGCTATTGTAGCTGGAAACGGCTGATTTGTAATGGAATATCTACATCGGCATACAGAGGCCCATTATTAGCAACCATCAGTCCTGTGTTCCAATGGCACGTTGTGTTTGCTAATCCAAGTTTATCATTTTAAAAGGCTAATTGATCATTAGAAAACCCTTTTGCAATTATGTTAGCACAGCTGAAAACTATTATGCTGATTAAAGAAGCAATAAAACTGGCCTTCTTGAGACTAGTTGAGTATCTGGAGCATCAGCAATTGTGGGTTCGATTACAGGCTCAAAATGGCCAGAAACAAAGAACTTTCTTCTGAAACTTGTCAGTCTATTCTTGTTCTGAGAAATGAAGGCTATTCCATGCGAGAAATTCTCCTCCCTCTCCTCTCCCCCTCTACCCATCTCCTCCCCCTCCTCTCCTCCCTCTCTTCCTCCTCCTCTCCCCCTCTCCCCATCTCCTCTCCCCCTCTCCCCATCTCCTCCCTCTCCTCTCCCCTTCTCCCCATCTCCTCCCCCTCCTCTCCCCTCTCCCAATCTCCTCCCCCATCTCCCCATCTCCTCCCCTCCTCTCATCCCTCTCTTCCCCCTCCTCTCCCCCACTCCCCATCTCTTCCCCTCCTCTCCCCCTCTCCCCATCTCCTTTTCTCCTCTTCACAGTTGATGTTGAGACTGGTGTTTTGTGGGTACTATTTAATGAAGCTGCCAGTTGAGGACCTGTGAGGCGTCTGTTTCTCAAACTAGACACTCTAATGTATTTGTCCTCTTGCTCAGTTGTGCACCGGGGCCTCCCACTCCTCTTTCTATTCTGGTTAGAGCCAGTTTGCGCTGTTCCGTGAAGGGAGTACTACACAGCGTTGTACGAGATATTCAGTTTCTTGGCAATTTCTCGCATGGAATAGCCTTCATTTCTCAGAACAAGAATAGACTGACGAGTTTCAGTGGAAAGTTATTTGTTTCTGGACATTTTGAGCCTGTAATCGAACCCACAATTGCTGATGCTCCAGATACTCAACTAGTCTCAAGAAGGCCAGTTTTATTGCTTCTTCAGCATAACAGTTTTCAGCTATGCTAACATAAATGTAAAAGGGTTTTCTAATGATCAATTAGCCTTTTAAAATGATAAACTTGGATTAGCAAACACAACGTGCCATTGGAACACAGGACTGATGGTTGCTAATAATGGGCCTTTGTTTGCCGATGTAGATATTCCATTATAAATCAGCCGTTTCCAGCTACAATAGCCATGTAAAACATTAACAATGTCTACACTCTATTTCTGATCAATTTGATGTTATTTTAATGGACCAAAAAATGTCTAAGTGACCCCAAACTTTTGAACGGTAGTGTGTATAGAAACTTTTTTAGAAAAGGGTTCTTTACTCTCGTCCAAAGAACCAAAAGGTTATTTAAAGAACCCCAATGAACCCTTTCTTCTAAGAGTGTAGGTTAAAACCCAATAAACAGATGTACAGTACTGTATACACGAACATAGTATCTATGATAGTCTTTATGTAGTGAAACTCAACCAATAAAGACCTTGAATTCACTCCTTTCCTCCCCTTCTCCCTCCTCCTCTCCTTCCTTCCCTCACTCCTCATCCCTCTCTTCCAGGTCCAGGACGCAGTGCGCTGTCGGATGGGGGGATGTAAAGACGACAGCGAGAACTCACCGGACTCGTGCAAGAACGGACAGGTGCAGATTATGGTGAATAGCATTCCATTTCATCCCATATTAGACCCATAACCAATACTAGTCTGGTCCCTGATTTGTTTGTGCTGTCTGGACCAGACTACATAACCATATCATGTTGGTCCTAAAACTGCCTTGTTCCTTTTCTCCAAATACTGCCCTTCACTAACTACAGTGAGGGAAGAAAGTATTTGATCCCCTGCTGATTTTGTACGTTTGCCCACTGACAAAGACATGATCAGTCTATAATTTTAATGGTAGGTTTATTTGAACAGTGAGAGACAGAATAACAACAAAAAAATCCAGAAAAACGCATCTCAAATATGTTATAAATTGATTTGCATTTTAATGAGGGAAATAAGTATTTGACCCCTCTGCAAAACATGACTTAGTACTTGGTGGCAAAACCCTTGTTGGCAATCACAGAGGTCAGACGTTTCTTGTAGTTGGCCACCAGGTTTTCACACATCTCAGGAGGGATTTTGTTCTTTGCAGATCTTCTTCAAGTCATTAAGGTTTCGAGGCTGACGTTTGGCAACTCGAACCTTCAGCTCCCTCCACATATTTTCTATGGGATTAAGGTCTGGAGACTGGCTAGGCCACTCCAGGACCTTAATGTGCTTCTTCTTGAGCCACTCCTTTGTTGCCTTGGCCGTGTGTTTTGGGTCATTGTCATGCTGGAATACCCATCCACAACCAATTTTCAATGCCCTGGCTGAGGGAAGGAGGTTCTCACCCAAGATTTGATGGTACATTGCCCCGTCCATCTTCCCTTTACAGTGAAGTTGTCCTGTCCCCTTAGCAGAAAAACACCCCCAAAGCATAATGTTTCCACCTCCATGTTTGACGGTGGGGATGGTGTTCTTGGGGTCACAGGCAACATTCCTCCTCCTCCAAACACGGCGAGTTGAGTTGATGCCAAAGAGCTCGATTTTGGTCTCATCTGACCACAACACTTTCACCCAGTTCTCCTCTGAATCATTCAGATGTTCATTGGCAAACTTCAGACAGCCCTGTATATGTGCTTTCTTGAGCAGGGGGACCTTGCGGGCGCTGCAGGATTTCAGTCCTTCACGGCATAGTGTGTTACCAATTGTTTTCTTGGTGACTATGGTCTCAGCTGCCTTGAGATCATTGACAAGATCCTCCCGTGTAGTTCTGGGCTGATTCCTCACTGTTCTCATGATAATTGCAACTCCACAAGGTGAGATCTTGCACGGAGCCCCAGGCCGAGGGAGATTGACAGTTCTTTTGTGTTTCTTCCATTTGCGAATAATCGCACCAACTGTTGTCACCTTCTCACCAAGCTGCTTGGCGATGGTCTTGTAGCCCATTCCAGCCTTGTGTAGGTCTACAATCTTGTCCCTGACATCCTTGGAGAGCTCTTTGGTCTTGGCCATGGTGGAGAGTTTGGAATCTGATTGATTGATTGCTTCTGTGGACAGGTGTCTTTTATACAGGTAACAAGCTGAGATTAGGAGCACTCCCTTTAAGATTTTTTTCTTGTTATTCTGTCTCTCACTGTTCAAATAAACCTACCATTAAAATTATAGACTGATCATTTCTTTGTCAGTGGGCAAACATACAAAATCAGCAGGGGATCAAATACTTTTTTCCCTCACTGTATAATGCCAATCCCAAATCGACCACTAGGCCCTACACCCAATGCACTTGTGGGGTTTTGAGAGGATTTGACAGTTGTCGATTTTGGATTAGGACTAACATCCTAAGGCCTCCCGAGTGGCGCAGTGGTCTAAGGCACTGCACCGCAGTGCTAGAGGTGTCACTGTAGACCCGGGTTCGATCCCAGGCTGTGTCGCAGCCGGCCATGACCGGGAGACCCATGAAGCGACGCACAATTGGCCCAGTGTCATCTGGGTAAGGGGAGGGTTTGGCCGGGATGTCCTTGTCCCACTGCACTCTAGTGACTCCTTGTGGCGGGCATGGTGCATGCATGCTGACTCGGTTGTACAGTGTTTCCTCCGCCGCATTGATGCGGGTGGCTTCTCGACCTTTGCCTCTCCCGAGTCCGTACGGAAGTTGCAGCGATGGGACAAGACTGTAACTGCCAATTGGGGAGAGAAAAAAAAAAGGAATAACATCTTGTTCAATATTAATGGTCTATTTCCAGTCCCTCCTAAAGATATTTTCTCAGCTCACCTGTAATGAGTTATTATCATATTTTTATCGATTCTGCGGTGACTGTGGCAGCCTATAAGAAAGGTCATTATCATTATGTGCAGGGTGTAAAGTTACACGGAAGGTTACTTTGTCCAAAATGGTATTTATAGCATTGTAAATCATAAAGACATGAGGTGCCTCCCAATGTCAACCAGGTCACAATGTTCTGTAATATGCATTAGTTACGAAGGTTCCAATGCTAACCCCTCCATCCCCTTTAGTTTTATTTATCACACACAGTCATTTACTGTAATGTTTTGGTCTCTTGAATGGACCGCTAGGAAGGTTAGGAGGTTGATGATTTATAGCAATTTACCTGAATTTGTTCTTCAAAGCTGTCAGATTTTGAATAGTCTTAATTGAGGGTTGGCTTGGTAACAGGAGGGTTCAGAGTTTTTCCTTGCCTCAAATCCTGACCTGGAAAAACGTATGGCCCAGGGTTGTTCCTGGTGATGTCACATGTTCAGGTAAAACTAATGGTCTTATTTATGAGGAAACTTACTTTTGCCAAAGTTAACATGGAGCGCTGTGCTAAAAGCAGTCATA
Source organism: Coregonus lavaretus (assembly GCF_964263955.1). Lineage (NCBI taxonomy): Eukaryota > Metazoa > Chordata > Actinopteri > Salmoniformes > Salmonidae > Coregonus > Coregonus lavaretus. Next base: position 6,550 of record NW_028162069.1, read on the forward strand.
TCAAATCAATTGGTAAATCCAGAGTGTTTCCAAAAGTAATTTTCCAAATGACATAATCCTGAATTAATCCCTCATAGTAAAAGGCTCAAGGCGACTCAATGCAAAGGGCAAACTTTAGCGGAACCCTCTGTCATAAAGCCTTCATAAGCCTGTTATAGACATGACATGACATAACAGCCATAACCGTATTAAGAAGGCCTTGTGATTTAAGATGTCAAGTAAAGTGTTACCATAAACTTACTTGAGAGGATAGGAGCACATCTTGAGAGGATAGGAGGACATATTGAGAGGATAGGAGAACATATTGAGAGGATAGGAGGACATCTTGAGAGGATAGGAGAACATATTGAGAGGATAGGAGGACATCTTGAGAGGATAGGAGGACTTCTTGAGAGGATAGGACATATTGAGAGGATAGGAGGACATCTTGATAGGATAGGACATATTGAGAGGATAGGAGGACATCTTGAGAGGATAGGAGGACATCTTGAGAGGATATGACATATTGAGAGGATAGGAGGACATCTTGAGAGGATAGGAGGACATCTTGGGAGGATAGGGCATATTGAGAGGATAGGAGGACACCTTGAGAGGATATGACATATTGAGAGGATAGGAGGACATCTTGAGAGGATAGGAGGACATCTTGAGAGGATATGACATATTGAGAGGATAGGAGGATATCTTGAGAGGATAGGAGGACATCTTGAGAGGATAGGGCATATCGAGAGGATAGGAGCAGTGGTGTAGTGGTCCCTGGAGAAGTGGGTATACTCTCAGTATTCACCTTTTTTTTTTTTAAGTAGTCCAGAAAAAAGCCCTGTTTTAGAAACAGTGACATGTAAGACTATGATTTAGTTTACCCAAAAATATGTAATTTCTACTTGCACACTATTATAAAATGATCATGACTTGATTAGGAGCAGTTTGTAGTTACTACTGGTCACAAGAGCAGCCTGGATGAATGTAAAATGTATTTATCATGAGGCAAACAGGAAATGGTGTTTCGATTATTTTTTGCACATTTATTTAAATAAAATACTTCAAATCTGAAGGTGACAATGCATCCTTGTTCATATTGCTATATGCTTTGTTTTGAACATGTTCATTTACCGGTAAATCATTCAACAAAATATGTTACAACAATATTTAGTTAACAATTAACAAAAATATATGCATTAACAACACATCAACAGTGATATACTCTCTCAACCCAGCACTGGGTTTCTGACCTTTGCTCATACTACAGTATATTCCAGACAAATTTGCTTTCTGCAGGAGCTTTCACACTGCACTGTCTAGAACGCACCGAAGAGGCAGCACGATGGCTCTTCAACCAGGTCCTTGTATATTTTCTAGGATCAAACTTGGAAGTTGGTGGGCCGTTGATATTAATCATCATCAAGTTTGATATGTTTGAGATCAGAAGGACAGCCCTCTTGTCTGAGCTTATATTGTTCATAAGGCTAAAATTCCTCTCACACTCTGCTGTACCGACAGGGAATGTTTTCATACAGTTCATAAGTGGTTTTAGGTCCTTGGGCTCACTACTGGGCTCTTCCAGTAGGTCCCGCATCCCATTCAGTGCTTGGTCTGTGCACAAGTTAAATCGCTTGCACAGTCGCTTAACTTGTTCTTCACCATGGCGGATGCTGGGCTTTGATGGCCACTTACTCTGATCAAGGATGCTGAGGTCCATGATGGTCTCATCTTCAAAAGACAAGCGTTTCTCCAGATTGTTCACAAGGCTTTGTAAGAACTGGCCTGGATTGATAGACTTCAGCTTTGCATTTGTTTTCAGGGCTATAGACCGATACTCCCCAGTCTGTTTTGCTTCTAAAGCCTCACTATATTTCTCACCTGGACTCTCTTTGAATGACTGGATCACTCTGATTGAGCGTTTCAGCAGATGCTCTGCTCTGAGGAGCGTTATAGAACGAGACTGAAGCTCCTGTGACAGGAGACTTAGTTCATGGAGAGTGTCGTACATGAGGCCAAGGTCACAAATGAATTCTGGACTTTGAACACGGTCTAACAAACCTCTGTACATCTGCCTCTCTTTGGTGGACCTCATCTCATCACTGCAAGCATTTTTAAAGTGCTGCACAAGAGCTCCCAGGGATGTCCAAACAGCACGAACAGTCCGAAAGCTACTGGCCACCCAGCGTACATCCAAGATTCTGCCAATGCGAAGAAGTTGTGAGCCTACTTCAGCTGCTGCATTAACAAGTTCACGTTCATTTTTGTTTGACACACTATACAGAGAGTATAGCTTCTGGATAAAAGTTTTAAAGTGATTGACAGAGTTTACCTCATCAACTGCATCTGACACAGCAAGTTCAAGTCTATGGTTCATGCAGTGCCATACAAAAAGCTTTGGGAATCTCAAAGTCAGTCTGGTTGCTACTCCTGACTTCTTTCCTAGCATGACACTGGCTCCATCAGATACAAATGTTACCCAGTTTTCATGAAGCCACTCTTCTGTAAAGCCAGCATTAGTTAAACAGGTGAGTAACGCCTGTAATATGCCATCTGCTCTCTGATTTTCCAGTTCAACAAGTTCCAGGAATATGAACTCAGGGCTTTCTTCTTGAATTGATGCTTTAATAGAAACTGTCATGACAGCTTTGTGACTTAAAGAAGATGCCTCGTCAATTAGGACAGCTAACTTACTGGATGATGCTATAATGCTACTGATGATTTTGCTCTGCATCTCACTAGCAACATGTTGTATTATTTGTGTTGCACTGTAACGTGAATGAAGTATTGAGCCCATTTTTACACCATTCAGTTCCTGCAGCTCAATGAGGCTCTCATGGTCAGAAAAGGGTCGGTTCTTTTTGGCCAGATGGTAGGCTGTTCGAAACACAGCTTCAGTTTCCTTCATGTAGGACTCAGTCATAGTCTCCACTGCATTCTCAATGGCAGCTTCTTTCTGTTGCTCTGCCACCTTCACAGCCTGAGTGTGGGCCTTGGACAACGCATGTTTCCTCACCTTATTTCTCAAGATTGACAAACTTGTTGTTCTACTTCCCTGGCCAGACACTTGAATTTCAAAGTTCATCCATTCTCTTGAGAGCGATACACCTTGTCCTTGCTCCTTGTCGATCCCAATGGAGTTCACACTGCTACAGACCAGACATCCTGCGAAGCATAAACAAACAATGTAACTACTCCTGTATCCACAGCTGTACGTGTGCATGGTCCTTTACACACACACACACACACACACACACACACACACAAAGTTATCTGTGCCCACTGTTTCAGAAGTTACCCAAACTAGCAATCTACCTAAACTTACCCAATTTTTTGTTTTTGGATCCCAACCAGGGGTTCTTGGATTTGAAGTCTTCTGTTTGTTTAGCACTCCACAGGTCTGGCCAGTCATTATTGATGTCTACAGACAACAACAAAACTAATTATGCATCTCCCTGTCTCTCTCTCTCTCACACACTTACACACACACACACACACACACACACACACTACTGTGATCACAATAGTCATCAGCAAGACATGGGTCCCCCTCTTTACATTAACAATCTGCATAACCAAGTGGAAATATTTTCAGCAAGTGAAGCTGAAGCATACAGGAGATTAGTGAGTGAAATACTTGGGAGAGTTTATTTAACAAAAAAACAACAAATTTAACACAAAATGTTATATAACAGTAGCATTGTAAAAAACAAACATGGATACAGACAAAATAAATAGAAGGGCAATAAAATAAATAACATCACACAGAAATTCAAAATGAGGCTTAATCTGTCAAAATCACCTTTTGTTACAGTGTGAGGCTTCACTTTTCAATAAACTGGAGATGCAATTTACTGCCTGTGTGTTCTGACCTGGTGGTGGTAGACTGGATCCTTCTCTATGCTCACACTGACTTGCCTGGCTAGCTCCCGGTTGAGAGCTGCCAGGGCTGCTGGTTTTAGGGGTGGGGTCTGCCTGGGCCTGATCTGGGCCTGATTTGTGCCTCTTTACAAAAAAGTCTGCAATATCTCCCTTCCTTTTCATGGTTACCTGTCCCTATACAAAATAAGACAGCCTGATTAGACCTCAATATTGTTTTAGGCTGAATCTTAAACTATTTGTCCCCATTCTTGTGTTTTAACTTACTTAAAAATCAACTACCAGCTTAGCTACTATGCAATTAAACTAGATCATATAGGTTAGTTAGGGCTAAGTAACTTGGCTAATGTTATAATTTAGGGCTTAGTAACTTACATTTACATTTACATTTTAGTCATTTAGCAGACGCTCTTATCCAGAGCGACTTACAGTTAGTGAATACATATTTTTTTTTTTTTTTTATACTGGCCCCCCGTGGGAATCGAACCCACAACCCTGGCGTTGCAAACGCCATGCTCTATCAACTGAGCTACATCCCTGCCGGCCATTCCCTCCCCTACCCTGGACGACGCTGGGCCAATTGTGCGCCGCCCATGAATCTCCCGGTCGCGGCCGGCTGCGACAGAGCCTGGATTCGAACCAGGATCTAGTGGCACAGTTAACACTGCGATGCAGAGCCTTAGACCACTGCGCCACTCAGGAGACTTGGCTAACGTTGGCTAACGTTATAATTTAGACCTTTACAATAATAAACAAGCTTCATAAACATTGAGATAATCAGTTTCATCAGTCTGGTATGAAATTCTTATGAACTGGGTTGATTAAACACTTACTGAAAACCAACAATGCCCCGGTTTCCCCACATTATCCCAATCTACGTAGCTAGCTTCATAACGTTAGCCGACTCGCACTAACTATTGGCGGCAACATCTCTTCTCCTCTAAATGTGCAGTCACTGGCAATTTGCCAGTAGTTTAAAATAATGATTCATTTGGAAACCACCTTAAAACTTACCTCAGAATGATGTCTTCCATCAACTGGGGTGGCACACCGCCGCTTGTGTCCTTTCTTCATCCGTTGTTTGGTCTGCTGCCGTTATCGTAGTCAAGTGGCACCGGCACCTGAGTTTTTTTTTTTTTTTTTTTCACTGGCACCTGAGGTATTAGCGATATTTTCCTCGGCATGACCCGCCCTACTCTGCCTCTGATTGGCTCATCAGTCCTCATGCCTAAAGTTAACCAATCTAATCAGTGAAAGCAGCGAGTACCAGCCAATTAGAGGCAGAGGAGGGTGGGTCATGGCTTCACTATCCCCGAGGAAGAAAATAGGCAATCTGACTCACAGATATTACTGAATGATGCGCATCAGGGGGGATTTAGAAGTGGGTATACGCAATGCTGACTGAAAAATAAGTAGGTATACGCCGTATACCAGCGTATACCCTGGACTACACCTCTGGATAGGAGGACATCTTGAGAGGATAGGAGGACATCTTGAGAGGATAGGAGAACATCTTGAGAGGATAGGAGAACATATTGAGAGTATCAGTCTTCAGACTAGAGTCCATCCAAAGACTAGAGTAACCACAATTCAACCATTCTGGTAGTTTGTTTGAACTGGCTTGGTCCCTCCCATTCTCCCCTCTATTCTCACTTACATGTTCATTCTCTCTCTTGCATGTTCAACCTGTTTTTTATCTTGTCTTTTTCCCATTTCTTCTTCCCCACAGCTCACTTACAATCTCTCCTTATTAATGTTTCTAATCCATCCGAAATGTGTCCTCTCCTCTCTCATCTCTCCTCCTCTCATATCTCTCCATCCATTTCTCCCTCCATCCCTGCATCAGAAGTGTCAGAATGTGTCCTATTGCGGGCAGCAGTGTGGATCTCTGCGCTACAGCACTGGCACTGGAGCTTCTCCCTGTCCGTCATCGTCATGCCAACAACAGTCACCCTGCCCGCCACCGTTCCACCCTCACCAGGGCTGCCAACACGGCTGTTACCACAGCCTGCCCCACAACAACCATATGAACCATGAGCACATGAGCCACACCTTCAACCATGCCCATAACCAAGCTTACAACCACAACCACGGACATAACCACAACCAGTACTCCAACAGCAAATCAGTATGTCAACTAGATAGACGCTGTGTCCTAAAGTAGCCAATGCTGTATGTAGCCATATAGTACATCTGGTACATTAGCCACTAGGTTTCAAAACTGGTTCCCAAACTGTGGATATACCCCCTTATGGTCAAGGAAATGGCTTTCAATTTATTTCATAAAAATGTGATTAGCCTGCAAAACATAACAACTAATGTTGTTTTACGGTTCGTTGGGGAAAAGGTTTGGAAACCATTGGGCTGCAGTAGATTAGTATGTAGATTCCTGCCAGAAGGTTTTTACAGAAGAGATCTTGAACTTCCGTCTGGCCCAGTAGACCCCACATGTCTGAGCTATAGTTTTAGCTTCTACCAGTCAAAGTTGTTTTATGCTGGTGTTTTTATATCTAGATGGATGTGTTTTTAGAGTAAGTTTTGGGATCCAAATGTTGTTTTGTTCTTGTATCTATTCCAATAATAATTCAGCCATAAGTGAATTGGAGTTCTCTTGTGCTTAAGTGGTTTCCAGTGTTGGCTGAACCCAGGCCTAATGTGAATGTCCTCCACAATAATGTCTGGACAAACAGTACTTAGTAATGATGCTGATGGTTAACCTGATTCACTTTACATACTCAGCCTGTGTGTGGGCGCGAGAGAGAGATGAGAGTATATATCCTAATTTGTCTGTTTAGGCGAGAGCCATTTGTGAGGCAGTGTGATTTGTGTGCTAAGAGCTTTCCTCTCCTTTGAGACCTGCATTCATTCTCTCCCTCTTTCTCTTTCAAATGTTCTGTTTCTCTTGCTGTCCCTTTAATTATCTTTCTTCCTCTCCCCCTCTCATGCTCTCTCTTTCTCTTCCACTTTCCCCTTTCACTGCCTTTCTCTCTCTCTCACTCCATCTCTCTCCCTCCCTCTTCACCCCCCCATCTCTCTCTTTCACTTTCCCTCTCCCTCCATCTCTCTCCCTCCCCCCCTTTCCCTCCCCTGTCTCTCTATCCCTCCCTCCCTCTGTCTCTCTCTGTGGCGTGCCCGAAATGCCTAATAGTTTTATATCCACACAAAGGCTTTTGTGAGTGAGCTCCATAGAGGATGCTAGGCAGATCAGTGCTGTAGGGAGAGCGGAGACAGAGGAATGGCCTGGGTCTGCATGGCAATGAGGGGGCACATTAAGTTGGGGAGGTTTTAATGGAGGCCATTTTGGAATGACACACTGGAACTTTCCCTCATTCAATCCAATCAATCTGTTTGTGTGCTGATGTTTGAGTTGTTTTTTTACCAAGTAATTTCTTCCAACGCGTTGAGGGGAAATTCTCTCGTGGAGGTTGCAAAAGACAAGCTGAGGGCAACGAGAGCAGGACGCTGGCATGAGGTAGAGAGGGTGTTTGGTTTAAAGAGAGAAAGGTAGAGAACTTGAAAAAGACCAGTGACTTGAGATGGCCATTGCAGACAGACAAAATGGCAATATAGCTGAAAAGGTGCCTCAAATGATGCACTGAGCAACATGTACAGTAGATGAAGAAACGTTGTCTGATTGAAAGAGAGGAAAGGTAGAGAACATGAAAGAGGCCAGGGACTTGAGAGGACAAAAGCTGCACTATTATCAGAATATGAGCGCATATGAGCGGCAACATTAGCCATTTGCTCTTGATTGAGGGCAGTTTCAAGTTTTGGGTGAAGTAAGTGCTTGAAATTATGTGCTGAAGATCATGTAAATTCTGAATATAATATAATATAATATAATATGCCATTTAGCAGACGCTTTTATCCAAAGCGACTTACAGTCACGCGTGCATACATTTTTGTGTATGGGTGGTCCCGGGGATCGAACCCACTACCTTGGCGTTACAAGCGCCGTGCTCTACCAGCTGAGCTACAGAGGATCACTTGAAAACAAAATAATGTTAGAACCAGCATTCTTGAAAAAAAAACACTGACCTCGATTTTCATCAGCTGTTCATCCATCTTGATTATTTTGAAGCAAATTCATTCTCTTTCCTCATTCTTCCCCTTATACACAGAATGATATATAGATTATACTAGTAGCTAAGACATATAGTATGTTGTCACTACCAGCCCTTCTGATAACACACACACACTTCTTTATAGAAAAGCTTCTCTCCTCCGTCTCGCTACGATGAGATATAGGATGCGTCCCAAATGACACCCTACTCCCTAGATGGTGCACCCCCATAGGGCTCTGGTCAAAAGCAGTGCACTATGTAGGGAAAATGGTGCCATTTGGGATGCAACGATTCAGGGCTTGATGAGTCTCTCCAACATCACCCTGGAGAGGCGCGCAAAGTGGGCACTGCTTATCACAGGGTGGCATTTGCGCTCACCTAAAAAGCCCATATAACACTGGTTGAGAGAAATTGTCATTGTTTTTGGCAGAATTATGTGAGGTTTTATGTATTGTTGTTGGAGGTGCGTCTTGGTCAGTTTAGCTCAGAAAATGCCACCCTCGTCAGCCTAATCCTGCCTAATGAGCGGGCCGGCCATGAGCCTAACACACTGTGATCAGTGGATTGGTGTATTTACGTTCATCTTTCAAAAGCACCTCTCCTCTCATTTTCAGTCATTTCTGTTTAGTCTGTGAGGACATTCCCCTGGTTGCTTGGGATGTCTGTCATCACTATGGAGATGAATCTCTCCCTTTGTATGTTGTATTAGTTGGAAAATAATATTATATTATCACAGATATGATGTTTGACCTTCATCTATGATCTTTATCATTGTCTCCATCCTTCTGTTTGCCAATGCTACCCCAACGCCATGCTATACCTATTAAACACATGCAGCTACCATGGAAACACACACACAAACG